>NW_006492031.1:2416773-2420894 GCF_000325575.1 Pteropus alecto | reverse complement strand
TGTTTTTTTTTTTGTTAATAATTATTTGCCCATATAAACATGGATTTACTTCTGGACTCTTGATTCTGTTCCACTGGTCTGTATGTCTGTTTTTCTGTCAATGCCATGCCATTTTGATTATTGTTGCTTTAAAATGCATTTTTTAAAAATGGGAAAACAGGTCTACGGCCATGCCACCCTGAACAAGCCTGATCCTGTCTGATCTCGGAAGCTAAGCAGGGTCGGGCCTGGTTAGTACTTGGATGGGAGACCACCTAGGAAGTCCAGGTGCTGTAGGCGTAAAAAATAAAAAATAAAAGATTGTAAGCTGACACAGTTCTTGCAATCTGTGAGGTCAACCAAAGGTTGCCTCGCCAAAAAAAAAAAAAAAAAAGAGAAAATACGTATTAACTTCACAAGAGTATTGTTAATTAAGTGATAATGGTAGAAAAAATACTATATAGTCATTAAAGAGGGGAGAATTCTATATGTGGAACAGACCCAGATTGGTAACAATAACTGATCTATTTTTAAATGAAAAAAGCAGGGTTCAGGTCGATGTGTACACTTAGCTTTCACTCTGTTACAGAAAAAATATTTACAAATATATACTATATAGACATAGAATATCTCTGGTAATAAAGATTGCCTTTTAGGAAGAGAACTGGATGTCTGCAGGCAGTGGTGGAACGGAGGTCTCGTTTTACTGTATAGCCTTTGTATCTTTTAAATCCATGTACATATAATATCTATTAAAAATAAATTCCTTTTTGGAAAGAGATAGTAGGAAGTTAGGGACAACTTTCTGCCTCCCTTCTCCCTTCTCTTAACACACTCAAACACAAATAGAACTCCCTGCAACCACATACACACCTTCTTTCCACATAAACACTTGAGCAGTAAACATATAGCCAGATGCTTCCTTCCACATAAACACTTGAGCAGTAAACATATAGCCATATAAGCACATGGCCTGTGTATGCTTATGAAGGCAATCATCATCTATTGTACTCACAAACATCCCCATGCATGTACCCAACAAGCATATATACACACATGTGCTTTTGACCCAGCCCCTTCACCCTCTACCCACACCTGTGCCTGCTTCATATGTACGTACACCTGGGCGGATGTCCCCAATTACATGGCAAAACAGGTTAAAAGTATCTTATTCAAAACCACTAGTGGGGCCTAATTATAGGTGACTGTAAAACTCTAATTAGGGGAGGACTCATTAGCCACTAAACAAAGGAGGAGAAAGGCAGACCTGAAATTAAAAGACCTGAATGACAAATGCAGTCTCCTCACACAATTAGGAAAGAGGCGCTTAATTGCCCTTTGACAAAACTGGAGTGGGGTAGACAAGAAGGTGGGGAGGCAATAATCAAAGGAGAGGACTCCTCAAGGCAAGGTCTCTCTCCCACGCTGACTGCTCCAGCATCCACCTGGAGACCATTTATATGAAAACAATCACTTGCCTTCCATCACTGGTAGATGAAGTAAGAGGAACTTAATACCTGCACCCTGTGCTTCCTCCACACTCTGAGCTGCCTTCTGGGATCCCTCAAGAATCCTGGTTCCTCAGTCCCCTCCCACCTATCAAAATCTGTTCTCTGGGGGCTGCAAGTATGGCCTTACGCAGAGGTCACCCAGCTCTAATCTGACTCAGCCACTCACTAGCTGTATGACTTTTGTGAGTCACTTAAACTAAGCAAACCTTTCCCCTCAATTACAAAATGGATTGATAATGTCTATTTTCCAGAGCTGTGAACAAGCACAGAATGGTAAATGAGAAAGCGATTTGTAAACTGCAAGCTGCTACATAATTATTAGCCATTATAGACCAGATCCACTTAGACTAGGCCAAATGTTCATGGAGAACAGGAGTCATATCTTAGTCATATTTGCTTTCAGATTCCTGCAACATTTATCTAGTAGGCTGGAACTGAAGAGTCATTCTCACTATGGGGTAAATGGCAAACGAAAACAAATAAGTTCTCTGTCCGCTGGTGTGACTAAATGAATATAACTTTTGGAAATGGGACGTGTAGTGGCATACCATTAGTTCTAATATTTATTGAGTATTTACTGTGTAGCAGGTATCATTTTAAGCAGTTTACATGTGCTTACATTATTTGAGACTCACAATGTCCTTTAGAGGGAGCACATTACCAGTATCATCCCCATTTTAAAGATGAGGAAATAGAGTCTCCAGTTAAGGAAATTACCCAAAGCTGTACTGCAGGTAAGTAGGAGAGCAGGTCTTGAACCAAAGCAGTTCGGCTCCTCAGCTTACACTCTGAACTGTGTAGAGTTTAGGTACCAACCAGCAGGTGGCGAATGCCATTGTGGCCTTATAGTTGCCCTTGAATTACAGTTATAGCTAATATTTCTTGAGTGCTTATAATATCCTGGGCACTATGCTAAGACTTTTACATGTGCTATCTCCTTTAATTCTTTCAATAACCCTATAAAATAGGTGCTATTGTTTATTTTCCTCATTTTACAGATGAAGAAACTGGGGCCCCAAGAGATACAATAAATTACTCGTTATCACAGTAAGAGATGAATGTAGAGCTAAAGTTGAAACTTGTTAGTTTGACTCAGAGCCTACATCCTGAATCTCATAATATTTTGCAGTTACTTTGCATAAGCAGCCATTTCCCTTGCCGAAGCTTTAAGACTGGTTTTGTGTGGCCCAGCTAGTCTGCTTCCCCAAGAGGAGTGAAGTCTGGGAGGTGGGAGGGATGCCATGGAGGTAGAGAAGGGGCTGAGCTAGTCCTAATGTGTGGAGCAGGAGAAGGGAGAAAGCAGAAAAGTAGAGGCAACGACAGCGTAGCTTCTAAAAGTGGGGTATTTTGTTATTTGCTTTGGTGTAAAAAGATAACAGGCCCACCAAGAGTTTGTGGCCTAGAGACAGCACAAAACTAACCCTCAAGTGATTGCGCTAGAAGATAGCTTCAGAGATTCATTATGAGGAGATATGCATATGGTAGATGAAATCAGAATAACGGTCATGGATAAGGAGGAATGCAACTTGGTTCTTGAAGGGAGGAGAGGCTATCAGTAAATGGAGAGAGCTGCGGAGAGTGTTCCAAGAGCTAAATCTTTCATTTTTGCAATGCCCCCTCCACATTTGAAAGATTTTGCCTATCAAAGTAGATTTATTAAGTAATACATTTTCCTATTTATAATTAAAGACAACAGCACTGTCTATTAAAGCTTCTGATTATCACATATTAGCCAACATTTATTCAACAAGCAAGTTTTTGTACCTGCTATATGTATTGTGCTGTGTCCAGTACTTGGAATATATTGATAGTACATTGATAGACAAGATACTGCCCCTTCCTTCAAGGAACTTTCTGAGTTTTGTAGTTGAAACCAAAGAAACTTGACATTTCTCTCCAGCACTATCTTGGGTAGGTAAGTGTATATTTGTTAGGACTTTTGAAATATATGAAAAGAAAAATTATTATCATTTATTGAGGGACAACTATGTGCCAGGCATGCACTAGGCACTTTACAAATAATTGGTTTTATTTTTTCATGTTTCCTCTCCACCTTCATTCGAATGCAAGCTCCATGTTTTGTTCATTGCTATATCTCCAGTGCCCACAATGATGCCTGCTACAGACTAGGTGCTCAACAAATACTAGTTAAATTGACTAGATAAATTAACTCTGATCTCTCAACAACCCTGCAAAGTAGTTGTGGTCATTTTTTCTTTTACCATTGAGGAATCTTAGACTCAGATGGAATAAGTTGCTCAACACTCAATGATGGAGCAGGGATTTAAATCTCAGACCTGTCTGACTTTAAAGGTGCTCCTCCCATTCTATTCTTCTGCCAGAGAAACCTAGAGACAGAGGCACTAGGTTGGAAAGCTCTGAAATAAGACATGAATATGCAAGTGTATGTTTAAGCAGGAGAATGGGTCAGTGTGCATGGTCAGAGGGAGAGCGGGGAATGAGGCTGTAGGGCATGCTAGAGTGGAGGGCCTGAAATGCTGAACTGAGGACTTCGACTGAATTTGGAAGGTACTGGATACAGCAAATTTCAACTTGGTACTGGATACAGCAAATTTCAACTTGGTTGGAATTGTGTTGGAAAGGTTAATCTAGCAGCAATATATATATATA
>NW_006492031.1:2415951-2416749 GCF_000325575.1 Pteropus alecto | reverse complement strand
GGTTTGGATTTTAGAGAGATGGGAGATGACTAGTGTCATTAATTCATCAGTCGAGGAGGTGGTAACTGGTAATTGAAAGAAGATGGTGACAATAAGACTGGAAAGGATGATGTCAGAATGGACTCAAATGCCCCAAGTGAGGGAGGCTAGATCAAGTTACAGGACTGATTTGCAACAACAAGTAGGTGAGATAGCTAGTCTGTATGGTTTCCTCCTCCTTCTTAGAATTATCTCCAGGTGGGTAGTGGTCTCTGTTTTAGGACCACAGGACCACCTTCTCGGCAGAGCCTATATCTAGTCATTTTCTTACCAAATATTTATGGAGCGCTTAATGTTATATGCTCACAGCATTAGCATTTTTTTTTTTTTTTTTTTTGCACTTTGGACTTAGGTCAATAAATGTATTAAGGCCATACTGTGTTATATTTTGGAGATACAGGAGAACAGACATGTGGGACTCTATCTGGCTTCCTAATTCAATATATATGAAGAAACCTTTTAGTTTCTTCAAATGGAAAATGAGAATAATTACAGATATCTTACAGACATGCTGTCAGAATTCAATGACTTAATACAGGTTAAGCAAATAGAATAGTGCCTGATATGTAGTAAGTGGTTGGTAAGGGTTTGCTACTGTTATGCACATAAAAGACATAGCCTCTTCCTTCAAGGACACAATCATATAACTGGATTTATCCGGTCCGGCAAGGAAGTACAATAATAGATACATACACAAGGGACAGAAAGTTCTAAAGGAAAGTGATTCTTATAGATACTTGTCTGTTCAACCTGATTCCT
>NW_006492031.1:2397723-2415925 GCF_000325575.1 Pteropus alecto | reverse complement strand
CACACTCCTCAGTGATAAAATGACTATCAACTCTTCTCAAGCCTCTATGATCTTAGGACTTCCTACGAGTGTGCAAGAGTCAGAGCCCCCATCAATTTTGGAAGTGAACTTTATCCCCCTCCAACTCAGCAGACCTGTAGAAATTAAATCTCTGCCAAAGACAAATGAGATTAGGTTCCCTTTAGAGAGAAAAAACCCACAATCTTCACCTCTCTCTAGACACAGATATTCATTTGCTTGATCACCTGAAAAGCAGATGAGCCTCTGAGATGCCCTCTTTCTTGTTCACTTAGGGGTGAAAAATTACTAGCAAGAAACCAATTAGTATCTTCTATGAGCAGGTCCCAAGGCTTCTGGAGCTGATTCTTTTACTCCATCCTTTGCACATAAGCAGCATCGGCTTTGAGATCTGGTCCTAATTGAGTCCAACCTGTGCTGTTATCATTTTTTAATTGTAGACCCAAGAGAGAAGAGGGAGGAAGGAAAGGGGCTCTGTCCTTTCTTTGTCTCCAGCTTAGAGGAAGGCAATCAAGAGAGAGGGTGATGCATCAGAGGGGTCAGGGGTCAGCAATGAAGGAATTACCTAGACACCTGGGTGGTTGATTTACATGCAATAAAAAAATAATAAAAATGAATCTTTCTCAAACACTTAATATGTACCAGGCTCTATTCTAAATGCTTCATATGGATTAACAGATCTAATTACCACAACAATTTAAGTTAGATATTCTTACTAGTTCTCATTTAAAAAAGAGGAAAATGGAGGCACTAAAAGGTTAAGTATTTGCCCAAGGTTACACAACTAAATTGAAGGGAAACCAAGATTTTTTCCTGCTGTCTCCTCTGTATTCATAAGAGCTATGCTGTACCACTTCTCACCTCAGCTAGCCCCTTTGTTGTACTCAAAGAGCCGAGTTGTCAGCGGCAACATTGGAGCAAAACTCAAGTCCAGCTGCTGCTGCTGAGAAACTACCAAGCCTGGGTCTTTGTGATCTCCCAGTTAGTTGCTGGGAGACACTTCAGGAGCATCAAGTAGGTGGTGGTCTCTGAATGTAGAGCTCTGACCTGGCTATAAAGGAGACACAGAGGAAGGAGAAGCAGGCTTTGGGGACACCTGGTCTAATGAGGAAACAGGATGTGCAAATGACTGAGATAAGCAAAGGCAAGTTAATATCCGCCATTAGGGGCAACAACCTGAAACCCAAAGCCCAAACCCCCAAGTAAAGCATGTGAGGCCCCTAGACCTGTGCCTTAACCTGAAGACCACGCACTTAGCCTAAAGGCTTTCAGGATAAAAGCACTGCTGAATGGGCAAAATCCCTCTGGGTCTATAACTGTAAGGCTCTTAGCTCCCCAGGGGAAGAAGCAATGGGAGTGAACCCAGAATTTCACTCCTTCTCTGTGAATTGCTTTGTAATAAGAACACAGGTGGTTCAACCACACTGTAGACGTATGGATGAACTCCAAAGCCAGGTTATGTAATTTTGAATCCCAGCTCTATTATTTATTGCCTCTGTGACTTTGGACAAGTTATATGCCCTCCTCTGCCTCAGTTCCTTCATCTGTAAGATGGGGAGAATGGTCAGACCCACTTCATAAAAGCTGTTGTAGGAATTAAATGAGTTATATGTAAAGTGCTTAGAACAGTGTCTGGCACATATTTAGTGCCATACAAGTGTTAACAATTATTATTCTATTTCATAAGTTCTGGATACTATGGACATATAATGGCAAAACATTGTTCTGTATATAATCCAACAGCAAGAAGGTAAGCAAGGGTTGTATTTGTGGCAATATCTTTAACTTTTTGGGTTTCCTTGAGTTCACTGTTATATCTCCACTTATTATTTTGTAATTAATAATAATAAATGATTAGTAATACTATTAGTATTATTTATTACATAATATAATATATTGATAATAAAATTATTAAAATTAAAAATAATACTAGTACAGATTACATATAGAGGAGCTTTCTGTGAATTTCTGGGAACTATACTAAATTTTTTATATATATCTTATCTCAATCTTCACATTAATCCTATGCGACAAGGACTATTATCTCCATTTTACAAAGGAGGCTACTGAGGTTTAGAGAAGTTAAACCTCAGTCAACTTTTTGAAAGCACAAAAATGTGCTGCCTTGATTTAATGAAATCCTATACCAATATCTATGAATCTTATAGACAAGAAATTCTGGGGATATGGACTATTTTTTTTTTCTTTTTCAGCTTTATTCAAGTATAATTGACAAATAAAACTGTACAATATGAAAATTCGATATACACATATATTGTGAAAGGACTCTTTTCATCAAGTTAGTTAGCACAGCCAGCACCTGACATATTTATCTTTAAAATTTCTTAGGGGGATGAGAATATTTAAATTCTACTCTCATAGCAAATTTTAATTATACAATATAGCATTATCAATTATAGTCACCATGTTATACATTATATACTCAGACCTTATTCATCTTATAACTGAAACTTTGTATCCTTTTACCAACCTCTCCCTATTACTCCTACCCCTAGAAACCACTTTTCTATTCTGTTTCTATGAGTTTGACTTTTTTTCATCTTTATTGAAATATAATAGACAATTAGTTGCTTGTATTTCCACTGTACAATACATTGAGTTTTTTTTCAATTATAGTTGGCATACAATAATATACCAGTTTCAGTTGTATAGCATAGTGATCAGAGTTCCACATAACTCGCAAAGTGATCATCCCACTAAATCTAGTACCCTACTTCCCCCCTACATATTTATTCCAACATTATTAACCATCTTCCTCACACTATGCTCTACATCTCCATGTCTACTCTGCAACTATACATTTATATCTTTTAATCCCTTTGCCTTTTTTTATTTCCCCAATCCCTCCTCACATCTAGTTTCCCTCTAAATATTCTCTGTATCTATGAGTTTATTTCCACTTTTGTTGTTGTTGTTGTTGATTTTGTTCTTTAGGTTCCACATGTACATGAAATCATGTGATATTTGTTTTTCTCTATCCGACCCATTTCATTCAGCTCCATATCCTCTAGGTCCATCAAGGCAATATCTTTTTCCATTCCCTTCCTTTTATTCTGTGTATGTCTTTTAATCTGAAGTGAGTCCCTTGTAGGTAGCATATGTAGGGGTCTTGTTTTATTATCCATTCAGCCACTCTATCTTTTGGGTGAAGTCCTTAATTCTTTTCCATTTGAGGTACTTGTTGGTAGGAAGGCAGCTGTTACCATTCTTTATTTCTGTTTTTGATACATGTTTTTTTCTTCTTAAAGAAGTCCCTCCAACATTTCCTGTAATACTGGCTTGGTAATGATAAATTCCTTTAGTTTATTTTTGTCTGGGGAGCTCTTTATTTGTCCTTAAACTCTAAATAATAGCTTTGCTGGATAAAGTATTCTTTTCTTTTGAGAAATCAACTGCCAGTCTTATGAGTGCTCCCTTGTAGGTAGCTAACTGCTTTTCTCTTGCTGCTTTCAAAATTCTCTCTTTGTATTTAATCTTTGGTATTTCAATTATGATGTGTCTTGGTGTGGGCCTCTTTGGATTCCTGGTTTGGGGAATTCTCTGAGTGTCCTGGGGTTGTATGTCTATTTCCTTCACCAGGTTAGGAAAGTTTTCCATCATTATTTCCTCAAATAGCTGTTCAACAGCTTGTTTTCCTTCCTGTATGCTGATGAGACAAATATTTTTACCTTTAATAGTGTCCAATAGGCTCCTTAAATTATTACTATAGTCTTGGCTTCTCTTTTCTTGCCATTCTGATGAGTGTCCTTGACTTTCCCATCCTCTATATAAGTCATTCGATCCTCTTCTTTATTCACTTTGCTTATTCCATTTAATATACTTCTCATCTCAGATAATGTGTTCTTCATTTCTGACTGGTTCCCTTTTATAATTTCCATTTTCATGTTTATGTTTTTATCTCTTTGTTGAAGTTCTCACTGAATTCATCTATACTTACCCTAAGTTCATCGAGTATCCTTATAACCAGTGTTTTGAACTCTACATCTTTTAGATTGCTTGACTCCATTATTTCTGGATCTCTGTTCTGTTCTCCATATGGTTTCTGCTTCTTTGTCTTCCCATTTTGGTTGCCTTTCTGTGTCTGTGTCTATGTACTAAGTAAAGCTCTTAAGTCTGCCGGTCTTATTAGTACAGCTATGTGTGGTAGGTGTCTAGTGGCACAGTCCTGAGAGAGGTTTAGCTGCAGGCCAAATTTAGCCCCAGCCTGTGCCCCTCCAGGGTCACCTGTTAAAACTCAGCAAGCAATCCACAGATGCTGTGCTTGTAGTTGCCTCAAAAGGCCACATCAGAAACCAAGGCCAGCTGCCACCAGTGTAAGTCTAGACGCTGCTCAGCAAGAAGCACCTGACTAAGCGAGGATGCCTGGATGTGGCTTGGGTGGGGCCACGAGTTGGGGGAGGCGGAGTTTCATGGAATCCTCTGGATGGATTCAAAATGGATCTCTGTCATCCATTTTGATGACATCTCTGCTATGGCGGCATTGAGTCCTCACACTGGGACAGGGGAGGGCTCAACAGAGGAACAATGGATACTGCCGTCACTTCTGTACAAAGCGTGTCTCGCCTTGGCCCTCACTCTGACAACTCAGTGTCCCCCTGTAAGTTCCTGGTGCCCCCTGCCCAGCTGAACCAGTGCTGGTACTCAGAGTGAGCAGGTTGGTCATGGTGAAAGTCCACTTGTGGACATGGCCCCTTTAAGAGGTATCTGCTGCTGCTGCAGCTTCTGTCTCACTCAGCTGCTCAGCCCAGGCAGCCTTGCATCCTGGCCCCGTCCTACCTTCTGCCATTGCAGGGTGATTTCTTAGATTTCTCCTTAGTTGTATGGCTTGTTCATCTAGATCCCAGGCAATTTGTCTTTGCTGTTTGCTCCTTGTTTTTATCGCAACTTAGATTTGGTTGTCAGAGAGATGAACAGAGACTTTATAGTCTATGCCATTTCTCCCCTCCCCTTGGTCTATTCTTTAAAAGGAAACTCTTCTAGTGTTTGTTTTCTGTTTGGTTAGGGAGAGACTATGTGGAGCAAAAGGAAGCAGAGAAGCTTGAGGCTGAAAATGTTCATTTTAAACTTCTGCATAGCATTTGACACTTAATTAAGTGTTCTCTGTTTGTTTCAGAACCTTTTTGAAACAAAGCATTATGTAACGAAAAAAGTAGTGTGGTGGCATTCCTTTTTTTGAACAATCCTCCACAACAAAACTATGAGATAGGCATTATAATCCCCATTTTACAAATGGGAAAACTGAGACTCAAGGGATTTGGTAACTTACCCAAGTTAAGTGCAGGCCAGGACTCAAACCTATGTCTTATAAATTTCCACCTAGCAGCCTTTGACTACATTATACTACCTAAAATAGTCCATGCCACTGACAGTGGACCCAATCAAGCCACCATGTTTATGACACTGTACTAAATGCCAAGGAAGAATAAGAAAGTATCCAGACTAGACATTACTTATGCTTAAAGCAGAGAGGCAAGACACATAGGAAAATGAGTTAATGATAGCAGGTGAACACACAATGTAAATATATATATGCCTTACTGTTAAAATGTATAGCTGAAACTTACTGGATTTTGTTAACCGATGTCACCATAAAAAATAATTAATTAATTTAAAAAAATAGTAAAAAAAAAGAAAATGAGTTAGTGATAAACGAAACTTTACTAAGCAGTAACATTGAAGACGAAGGGAAAGCAGTTGTCACATGTCAAGGGGGAAGTAAGATTTTGTGCATATAAAAGATATTTGTGCACATGCTGAATAGAAGAAGCCAAAAGGGTGAGAAGCTGTTGCTCTGCTCAGCTCTACAACCCAACCGAGCCTCAAGCTGAGCTCTTGTGCATAGAATACTTTATTGCCACAAAACATTTCCTCTCTCCTTTTCTCATGTTGCCTGTGTATTTCATTATGATTTTGATTGAGGACTGGGGAATTTATGCTGTGCAACTTTTGTCTCCAGCATTCTTATCATTTTAATTTGTTGAGCTGCCTAATTACCTAAATATTTCAAGCCAGTAAGCAGGATGGGTATGTTGGGGCTAGTGTATCTATCGCCTTCCTCTTCTTCCCCCAGCAGTGCTATCCTCATCCTGGCAGTTTGCATTGGAGGGTGGCAGCTCCATTTCCCTCCAATATTAATAATTATGACATTAGAAGGGTGATCTGCTGCAATTCAGCCTTTCTATTTGCAGGATGGTAGCTGCATATCAATGGCATGATTAGGCAAATAAAATCAAATTGGCACTGTTATGAAATATTTACATGGCCAGAATGCATATGCTTCAATCTCATTGTTCCCATTATTAAGCCATTTTATAATCTCATAACATTTAGACTCACACTTTGCATTTCTAATTAACTTGAGGAGTGACTACGCTGGGAATTAATTGCAACTTGTGCATTTTTCTACACACAGACTCGCTGAGAAACAAACTCTGATTAGCAATCATGCAATCCGCCCCCAAGATGGACTCCAGGCTGACTTCTGTTCTAAACAATCCTGTCTGCCAGTTGGGAAAAGTGGCTGGGGACATCGGTTTTCATTAAAATTTGGTTCAAATCACATGTAGGAACAGTCTGAGTGCAAAAGTCTCTTTTCCCTTTGAGGGACTAGTTTCTTTTACAAAGAAGCAGTTTGAAGTGAGGTAGTGGTTTTCAGGCTTTTGGATTTTGTGGCTCAATAACATCTATAAAATAAGAATAATAAAAAAGATTTGGGGTATCTAAATAGCTGTTATATTAGGCTATATACTGTCCTTATTTAGAATTACTTCAGTAGGAAGGAAGTGCTGTATCTTACACTTTATCATTGTTTAGTTAGCATTCGAAAGTCTAATCAAAAGTCCATACTCCTGAAGTGGCTACTATAAGCACTTTAATGATCTTTATCTCTTATTAACACCAGAGTTTTGTTAATATGTACAATAGATGTCAGAAATGATTATTTCCTAGTGAAAAGAGTGGTGTTCAAGATATGTAGATTGCTTAGAAATACTGATCAGGCGCTTTCTGTCATGGAAGAACAGGGAATGTACTTTAAGCACATCCAGTAGCCTACACCTTTCAGAACACTGCCTTGGCCCAGAATTTTGCCCGGTCATATTTTAGGAAGTTTATATAGGATCTGGTTGCTTGAATCTGATAAGTGATTTGAATCTACTGTGAGTGAAACTTTCAAGATGAGCAAGTGGTTCTCAGCGGGGAATGATTTTGCTCCTCCCCGTCACCTAAGGCTGTGTGTGTGTGCGTGTGTAGGGAGGTACGCTACTAGCATGTAGTGAGTAGAGGCCTGCTCTCTCCCACAACAGAAAATGACCCACCAAAAAATCATTTGTGCCAAGAAACCCTTGAAAAGGATAGAGATTCAATTTCATTGCGCTCACAGAACTGGCCACGTAACTATTTTTATATCTAATTGCTAATGCTTGCATGTGGCAGAATTTAGTCTGTGCCTCTCTTTCACTGTAATATGTGATCTGAAGTTGGAGAGAAGAAACCTGCATCCTTTCCCTGTCTCAACTATTAGAGATTACCAATAGCTGTCAAAAAGAACATAATAATTGTGCATAACTAAGTTGTCCTAGGTCAGTTTGAAATAACAGTGTAGATTCTTGGTTTTTCATTTTGGAAACTTTAAATTTTGTTAATTCCTGACTTTAAAAAGAAATAAGTACTATCCACTATTGCCTCCATATAACAGAATAAAAAGATTTAATACCAAAGACATATAATAAAGAGGAATTCTTTAAGTTAAATATGTTTAGCTTTTTAAAAATTCACTCCCCTGACCAACTCATTGCATTAGGATTTGCTCCAGGTTCCCCTCATACTGGCAAGAATGTGCCCAATTTAGAAGCAAATGTTGCTCTTTCTTTCTTTAAAGGGATTCTGGAATCCAGGTACCAGCCTAGAAAGGGGGACATCTTTCCCAGAGAAGATCGAGAAAATCTCCAGGCAGCCAGGCTACTGGGACAACTTTCAATGTCCTTCTTTCACCATGCTGGAAAATCACAAATAGTACAAGCTTCTCCACTGAGGGGAAAAGAAGGTAGCATGGCTCTCATTTTACAGAGGAAAAAATAGCCTTTAGTGACTTACTCAAAGTCATATGTCCAATATATGTTGTCTAATATCTGAATCCAGATCTCCCTGCCTCTAAGATCTCAGATGGGAGACATCTCTGCTATGATGTGGCTAAATGACTTTGAACATGTTCCCACTCAGTGTCTCATGGATCATAGGGTTGAATATTCTTTATTGGATTGTCTGGTCCAGAGATTCTCAAACTTAAACATAATAGATCGATGAACCTTTTGAAAGAAAATTATATGCTTTAAGTTTTTTCATAGGAAAAATATCTTTAAAAACTCTGACACTGTTAATACAATTTCATAGAAGAGAGGATATTTTAATACTAGGAAAGTAAGAAATAATGTATTCCTTTAGTCATTCAATAAATATTTATCAACTATCTATTATATATGGGTATTTTTCTGGGTGTTGGTGGAAAAACAGAGAACAAGAACAACAAAGCCCTTGCCCTCTTGGAACTTAAGTTCCAGTGACATAATCTCAATAAAAGAAAGCTGTTTAAGTAAACTAAATTGAACTCTATAAAAGATTTATTATAGTGTCCTTACTGCTCTCTTTTCATCTTAATAAAAATCTTGTCATATGTCAGCATTGATTCACAGACCAGCATTTGAGAACACTGGATCTAAAGCAATTGTCTGCTTTCAGGGACAGAGCCCTATGTTACATCAGATGGAAGGAAATCAGATCAAAATCGAGATGCCGTCTGGATTCTCACAGGGCCTGGGGTTCATAGCTCAAATGGGAAATGGAGCGTGGCATTGTATACGGGCAGTACGAGCCAGATTTCTGCAAGTGAAACTTCTGGTGCTTCGGTTCAACCAGTAAAGTGGCATTTCCCACATCCCTTTACTTTGCCTGTTTTTTCTATAGCCTCACTGGTAAGTCTGGAACTCTTCCAAAGCATTCACAGCCTTCCATCTCTCAGCTCATTGTCAGCCCTGGGAGGCTGTCTAAGTTCATTTCACACTTAGGGAAAGTGAGCCCCGAGAAGAGGTTGCCTGGCAAAGCAGAAATGGCTTTAGGACCCATCTTAGCTCTTCTGCTTTTCATCCATAGGTCTACTCACAGGACAAGTCAGAGAGTCATCTCAGTTCAGAAGAGAAAAGGCCAGAAGTATATTCTTCAGGCCATTGTCACAACAACTTTGTTTCTTTCCCTTGATTGTTTGGATTATACCACTTCAGAATCACCCTCCCTACTCTGCCCAAAGCAATGCCCTAGGAGTTCAGGGAAGTAGGTTTGCATGGCTAGTATCTTACTTACTAAGCTGTCCAGCAGGCTTGGAAATGACAGAAAATAATTCAAACGCTGAAAAATTATGCCCAGAGCACAATGAAGAGACAGGAGCAAGGCAGTAGAAGCAGAAAGTCTGAGGCTGGGAGGCTGTTCAGTTAGCCCCCCAGGGCCACTGGAATCCTAAATGTGGAAATCAGAAGGCCAGAAGCCTTGTCCTAGCTTGGCAGTTGGAAAATAAACACCTAGCTTCCCCTGCTCTGCTTTAGAGAAAGGAAAGTCTGGCTGGCTGGCATATTTTGTGACATCGTGCCTCTCCTTTGGCCTCCAAGCAGGGCTGCATTTGCACCATTCCTACTGGCTGCCATTGGGCAGCACTCCTCTCCCTCCTTCCACCTGAATGCCTGCTCATAACCGTGCTCTTCCCAAGTCACCTCCCACGGAAGCCTTCCTTCTCTGGTCTGAGTGTGGTGCCCTCAAAAGTCTCATCTTGTTAACTATGGAATTTGTTCTCAGTAACTTGTGTTATTGCCATGAAGAAAGAGGACTTGGGTGACACTAAAAAATGGTGCCCAATACCAAGATTTTTGTTTGGCATTGAGAAATGTCAGTGAGGGAGATGCATCTTTTGTTGTTGTTGTTGTTTTATTCTAGAGGCTAAAGTTGAAAATGAATCTATGACCCTTTAGCCCATAGCAACTGAAAACAAAATGAAGAATCCCAGGAAGCGTAGTTGGGATAGAATAATATTCTTGTAATTAATGCTCCACCACGAACAATCTTCCACGTGCACAATCAAGAGGGAATCTTTTTTTTTTTAACTAGTAGAATATTTCCTTATTTTTTATATTGAGATAGGACTGATATATCACTTATATTCATTTCAGGTGTACAACATAATGATTTGATATTTGTATATATTGTGAAATGATTACCTCAATAAGCCTACTTAATATATATACATCACCTCACATAGTTACAAACTTATTTCTTATGATAAGAACTTTTTAGATCTATCTCTTAGTAAGTTTCAAATGTACAATACAGTATTATTAACTACAGTCATCATGCTGAAGGAAAAATCTTTTATATACAGCAGGGGTCTCCATACTCCAGTCCCCGGGCTGCAGACCAGTACTGGTCCATGGCCTTCGAGGAAATCAGTCACACGGCAAGAGGTGACCAGGGTAGCAAAGTTTCATCTGTATTTGCAGTCACTCCCCAGCGCTAGCATCACTGCCTCAGCTCCACCTCAAATTATCAGGCATTAGATTCTCAAAGGAGCACTGGTCCTTGGTACCAAAAAGGTTGGGGACTGCTGATATATAGCATTTATTATGCTATTTAATATATTGTCCATATATGTGACTAGCTTAGTTCCTACTGTCAGTATTACTCCATTCAGCATTATTCAGCTCACATTTGGAATGTTGTGTTCAGTTCAAGGCAGGCACTCTTTTAAAGTTCAGAGCTGCATAATAGTGAGAGGGTTAAAACACGATGTGTTAGGTGGAACAGTGTAGGTTCTGGGATATTTAGTCTGGGAAGAGACTACTCAGAGAAAACAGAGCTTTAAAAATTTAAAAAAACAAAATATTGGAAAGACTTCTCTGTAGTAGTGAGTTTTCTTCTATGTGATTCCAGAGTTCAGAATAGGGGTCAGTAGCAGAGGTTATCTGAAAGTAAATTGAAGCTTCATATGAGGAAGTCATTGAACTGTCTTGGATGTTTTAGGTGGGAAGCCTACTTTGGGGGGAGGTTGGACCAGATATCCTTTAAGGCTCTTTCCTGCTATAAAATTGTGATATATATATATATATATATATCTCATAATTCTATATATATATGAAATTGTGAGATATATATACACACACATACATATATGTGTATGTATATATACATACATACACATATATGTGCGTATGTGTGCGCGTGTGTGCATGTGTGTATATATATGTGTGTGTGCATGCATGTGTGTATAGCATATAGCTCTTCTCTGGTATCCAGAAATAGGTGTTTGTTTGTTTGTTTTTACTGAGAAAAATGTGGGTAAGATCATCCTCCGAAAGGACATTATTTGAGGAAATTTAGCGTGGTCCCAACATTGATCCACGTATAAAGAAGCATAAGCACATAACAGTAATGACTAATTTTTATTAAGTATTTACCACTAACCACTTTCCACGCACTGTCCCATTTAAAGCTCCCAACCATCCTGTGAAGAGGTAGGAACCATTTATTTATCCCCATTTTATAGATGAGACTGAGATTCCGAGAGGTCACAGATAATATTCCCAAGGGCACATAGCTAGGTAGAGCTGGGATGAGCATTCAGGTGTGTCTGATGAGTGGCCTTATAAATGAGGATGTGTGGTTTGTATTTAAACACAGGCATACATTCTAAACTGAGACCATATATATCTTACAGAGACCAGTTTTAAAAGACAGAACCATATAAGCAGCTGCTGCTGTCCAGTCACTGGCTCATGGGATGATGAGACTTGAGAGAGGGTGGTTTACCTTATCTTTTGAGTGAGTGTCTCGTCTTCCTTCCTTTAGGATGCACTTATGTCAACCTCACAGAGCACAGAGGCCCATGGCTATGCTGGGCATAAATAATCTCAGGTTTCTGTACTTGAAGCAAATAAAGTTTTCTGTGACTAACTTTTTTTTTTTTTTTTTTGGTATTTGTGTGTTCTGTATCCATATGTGTGTCTGCCTGTGGGTTTTTATTTTCCTAATAGCTGAACTCGGCATTGGGTAGCTGAGCTCTTTTCAGCAGGCAGAAGCTTCCAGATGAATGAGGATGGTTAAATGAGAGGAGATGCTTTCCATATTTTGTCTAAAACAATCACTTAATGGGCACAGGAAATTTCTGTGAAATGGGTGAATAGCATGGGTCCATTTTATCTGCCTCTCGATGAAGTAAAAGCCCGCTGGCTTTTAAGACCCAGGCAGCAAACAAAAAGTGGTCTTTATCCTCACGCACCAAATCTGTGCATCGGTAAAGTGCAGGCCCTGACAGGAATTTCAATTATTTAATCAAAAAGAAAATGAAAGAGGTCTTAAGTGTTGTGATGCGAAGACAGCCTTTTCATAGACCAATCTACTGTGCGCTCACATTGAATATGAAACAAAATGGGAAGGAAATTAAGGCAGCTTCGGCTTAAATCATGTGATTGCAAATAGTAAATTAGTTTCTCGATGTTTTCATTTAAGTGTTTAAGTGGAAGGTTTTATTCCTAATGTAGTGTAGTGACACAGAAGAGAACCCTCAGCCGCTTCCAGCTTTCCCATCCTCGCTTCAGTGATGCATTTGCCCTGGGGAGGGAGGGGGAGGAAGAGAGGCTAAGATGGAGAGAGAAGAGGAGGCAAAGCCTCAGTCACGTTAGGGTCCTTTTGTTTCAAATTGCTACCAAAGTACGCTTTCACAGCAAACTCATTAATCGAGCAGATGAGTAACGTCTGTTGAAAATGTACTAAGCAAAATGCATTTAATTTGGAAGGGAAATCAGGAACTGCATTAGTCAGAACATATAAATGGCAACATCATCCATTCGGCTGTTGTTTTGTTTGATGCGGACTTGCTGAATTTGTTTTTAAGGGATAAGGGTTAAGTAAAAATGAGCAACACTGAGCTTGAGAGAAAACATACCTTACAGGCTTTCAAAGGCTTCTGGGTGGTTTTGCTGGGGCTAAACCTGAAGCCTACTTTTGGGATGGGTGCAGATGTCACAGGAATCTCTTCAGAAAGCACTAATTGGGTTGGACTAAGTTGACCTCAGACTGACGCAACAAGTAGCTGTAGGTCATTTCTTTGCAAATGAGCATCCCTTTGTGTTTGTAATTAGGTTTGATTATTTGGCTGGGAGCTTACAGGGGTGCATGGTGGGAGGTCAGGCTCTGGGTTCACTCTGTAGACCAATAGTGAGTGAATTTTCAATATTAAGTTAGGCAATGAGGCTCAGCATCTCTGAGGGTTAGATTTGACTGCGCCCCTCCTGAATCCCACAGTAGGAGGAGAGTGGAGATAAGTGTCTTTAAACTGGCAACTGTCTTAGATCTGGCAGGATTAATGACCCTCAGCTTTGCCAGAGCATGTTTCAGTTTTAGTCATCCAAGCCCTTCCTCTTCCATTAAGCATTCCTTGCCCAGTGATCTTTTTTTTCCCCTAGACTAGAAGTCTAGAAGAAAGCTTTTGGTCTCTGTTTCTGTGTTGTTTTCCGGATACTGG
Source organism: Pteropus alecto (assembly GCF_000325575.1). Classification (NCBI taxonomy): domain Eukaryota; kingdom Metazoa; phylum Chordata; class Mammalia; order Chiroptera; family Pteropodidae; genus Pteropus; species Pteropus alecto. The sequence goes on along the minus strand of NW_006492031.1, from coordinate 2,402,328 downwards.
TTATTGAGTATATGCTAACTTTTACCATTGTTCAACTTCCTTTTTATGGTTAAGTGATATTTTCACTCTTACATTTTTCTTTTTATTATGGACATTTTCAACAAATAAAAAAACAAAATAGTATAAGGAACTTCCATGTATCAATCACTAAAATTTAAGTTATTAACTTTTGTCATATTTGTTTCATCTTTCCCTTGCACTGATGTTTAATTAAATTCAGACATTCTGATGTTTTGTCCTAATTACTTAAGAATACACCTTTTTTTTTAAAAAAAGAGTGTTTTCCTATGTAATCACAATGCCATCATCATATCTAATAAAATTAACAATGATTATTTAATATCATTTAATACCTAGTTCATATTCAAATTTCCCCATTTCTCTAAAAGTTTTTTTTTTTTTAATGGTTGGTACATTCAAAGCAACATCCAATCAAAGACCATACACAGCATTTGATTTTGTCATTTAAGTCACCAGTCCTCACTTTATTCTGACTTTTCTTTATTTCCTTCAACAAGCATTGGCTTGTTGAAGGAAATAAAGAATTGCCCCATACAATGCTGGACCTCCTGGATTTGTCTGTCTGCTTCCAAGTAGTATAGTTTTCTATTGCTTTTCTATTCTTGTATTTTCTGTAACCTGCAGTTGGGTCTAAACTCGATTGGATTCAGGTTAAACATTTGGCAGTAATATTTTATAGGCACTAGTGTGTACTTCATGTAGCATCACAACAGGGGCACACATGGTGTCTGATCGTCCTATCATTGGGATGCTAATATTGATTAATGGGTTGAAGTGGTGACAGCCTGATTGCTTCTTATGAAGTTACACTTTCTTGTTTGTAAACAGGAAGTAATTCATAGGGTGATACTTTGTCATTATGCGAACATTAGTTTCTCTCATTCCACAGCCAAAATTATGGATTTTGGATGCTGCACTAGACAGTTTTCCTATTTTGTACAGCATTTGGTAGTGCAAGATATGCAGTAATATTCAAAAATACTGGTTGAAGGAGTTAATGAATAAGTGGATGCACGCATGAGGTTTTGACTGAATAAAATTAGAAATTTAACATAATGAAAAAATCTGCAAACCTACTTGTGACTGGTACATTAGGGAAAGGGTCCAACCTGTTGGGAGTTATGAAATACTAACACGTCACTGGATGTGGACTCAGGTTTTCTAGCCTCAGCTTTGTGACTAATTTGTTATGTGACTTTGGACAAATCCCTTACCTTCTCTGGAACTTATTTGTACAGCAAGAAATACAAAGAGGAAAAGTGTCTAAAGTTCTATCAGCCTTAGCATTCTAGAATTCTAAAAAATGTAAAGAGCTGTACGGGCCAGGTAATTAGAGCCTATAGATCTTGAATCCACTTGAATCTGGAGTTTTTACTGTGCACTCTTGGCTTGTGGTGTTTAACAAGCTTACAGTTATACCAACTACAGCTTGTTATCTGATAACCCACCATCCCAACCACTGCCACTTAGGATCTCTGCCCCATTTGATATTGAACTGGAAAGGTGACCAGGGATTGATTATCCTTCATGCCATTTTATAAACGATGGAAAACACTTGATTCTTTCCCCAGCAAAGTGAAATCTTCCAGGCTGGATCACCTACATGGCTCTTTCACCTATGCATTTACTTATTTACTCACTTATTCAGTCAGTTAGTCAATATTTGAGATCTTAACATGTGACAGACGTTGAACTAGATGCTTAAGATATAATTTGTCCTCCTTATGTAGAGTATACATTTTACAGAGAAACAGGTGATTAAGAGGCAATTGCAATACAGTGAGAAAAATATGATATCAGAAGTATGTGGTAGCACAGAGGCAGGGTACCTAACATACTTGGTGGTATTAGGAAAGGCTTCCAGGAGGAAGTGATTTGTTTTAACTGAGAATTGTACAGGAATAAGTCCGTGTTGTAATGACAGATGGCTAGAGTAATAAATGTTCCTGGCAGAGAGGGTATTATATACTAAGACTCAGGAATGGGAGAGAATATGGCATGTTAAAGAGTTTAGAGCACTGGGAAACTACCAAAGGTTTTTTTTTAATTTTTATTTTGCTAAAATATAAGTAACATACTACCAAAGGATTTTAAGCATGGACTAAATAATCAGATTTGCACATTTGACTCATCACTCTGGCTTGTGAAGAAAGGATTGGAATGAGTGACAAAAGATGAACAGAGACTGTTAACAATTAAGATCATGCCACTATCATGAGATTTGAAAGTCTTAAAAGCAGAGACCATGTTGTGTTTATATTTATATTTTCTAAGCTGCTACTACCATGCCTGACATTCATAGACATGACTAATAAATATTTGTTGAACAAATGAGTGGTTGTTTATTGACTGAATGGCTGAATGGACTTACATCTGGAAACACCAGTAATTTATTTTCTGCAATTTCTAGTACCTTTCCTTTAATTCTTCATGCAAAGAGACTTGAGATAAAATTTCCTAAATTATAACTCTGTTCAGAAAACTTGCATTGGCCCTTACAGTCACCCCACTGTCCTCAAAAGTAAGAACAAAGTCTTCTGATTATATTTCAAAGTACCACATTTCCAAGTACTACTCAAAGTCTTCACTTTATACTAACCTCAATATCCTGAGTATACAATATATTCTATCCCACCTGTGAGCATTTACTTGTACATGCTATTCTGAGCTAGAACATTTCCATCACCTGTTTCACCTGTACAAATTCTACCAATCCTTAGTGGTCTAGTTCTAGTACCTTGTCTTGCATGAAGCCTTCTACTCATTCATTATATTTGATAGATAATTTAAATAAAATTTTATAAAAATTTAAACAATACTAGTAATTTATTTATTTAAATTACAAGCAAAAATAAGCCTCAGTGGAAAGAGACAGTCTTTAGACCTGTGCAAGCCTGGGTTTGAAGACCTCTTTTGCCACTTACCAGATGTGTGATCTTCTAAGTGCCCTCTCTGAGCTTCAGTTTCTTGAAATGTAAAGTTAAACTAATTATGACTACTTTGCCATACAGATTAAAGAGATTATATTAAATCATGTAATACAATACCTATCACAAACTAAGGACTTAGAATCTATTATTCTTAATAATAATTAACATTTTCATCCTGTATTCAGTTTTTAAAGCTTTTTTGCATATTTTCCTGACAAAAGTCCCCACAATATAGTCTCTGAGGTAGATGACGTAATCCCACTTTACAGCTAGAATAACTAAGGCTCTCAAAGATTAAATGACTTACTAAAAAGAAGAGTATTGTCCTTAGATTATTTGTATGAGAATGACCTGGGGATCTCTAATATGCCACAGAGAGGAGTATAAATTGATGCTATCTTTTTGGAGTACAGTTCTGCAAAGCCAATCAAAATTACAAATTTGATCCAGCAATTCATTGTCTAAGAATTCCTACAGATATACTTGCCTGTGTGCAAAATAATATACGTGTATGGTTATTTATTGCATTTATTTATTGCAGCATTGTTTGTAATAGCAAAAGAGTGAAAAACATCTTAAATATCTTATTATCATCAAAGGGGACTGGTTAAATAAATAATGGTACAGCCATAAATATTATAATGTGCAACCCCCCAAAAAGTTAAGTAAAAAAAAAAAAACCAAGGTGCAAAAGAATATGTAATATGCAGCCCTTTGTTAAAAAAAAAAAGAGGAGAAAAAATGTGCGTATGTGTGAGGAATATATGCATATACACATATATTTCACCTATACATTCTTTTATTAATTTATATATAATATGTATTTCCTTAAAATTGGGAAGATAGCTAGAGAGTAATAGCAGTGATTGCCTCTAAAGGGAGAACCGAAGGATAGGGGAGATTCTTCCTCCATAATTTTTACAGTTTTTGACTTTTGAATTATTTGAATATATTTCAAATAATTGAAATAATTTCCTAACCTATAGGAAAAATGATGCACAGTCGAGTTGGGAAAACAGAACATGGTCATGAAAAGAGATAGAACATATCAATGTAGTATTTAGCTTATGCCAAGAGCCCACTGAGTGGTATATCTGCTTTTACTATGGTGACTAAGTACTGTGGATGGGAATGGGTTTTCTGAGGAAGAAGGGAATGAACTAGATCTAGATTTGGATGGAGATTATCTATGTAGATGGAGAGGTGATAAGAACAATCCTTCCAGAAAGAAGACAAATGAAAGGAATTTTTAATAATTGAGTTTTGTTAGATTAAGACCTCAGCTGCAAAGTGCAGGCTCTGTTTTAGTTTGGTTTTGAAAAGATTTTTTTCATATTCACTAATCCATATTACTTTCCCCTTCAAAACCCACACGATATTTTTTAAAGGCACACGGTATTACTACACCATCTGGAGGAGCTGCCTGCTTTCTAGCCTATAGAGAGGGATCTGGTAACCCATACTAAATGATTATTATTATTTTTTTACCTAGGAACTGTTAAATAATACTGCAGTCAATCATAAAAGTATTTTCATACCTATTTTGGGAGAGTCCAATACAGTGCATTGAAAATATTGAAGATACAGTACATAAAATTAAACCCTTGGCTTAAAAATGGAGGCAAGATTTTATACATACATATATATATATATA
>NW_006492031.1:2387997-2395497 GCF_000325575.1 Pteropus alecto | reverse complement strand
GCAATTAATGCTGTGAGTTTCTTATATATCTTTCCAGAGGTATATAGAGCGTATAATCAAATGTGTATAGCTTTCGCCTTCTCTCCCCACTTAAAACAAATGCTAGCATTCTTTACTTGGATTTTTTCACTTAACAATACATCTTAGACCTTCTTTCATTCTGAGTTTGTATAATTTAGCTATGATGTGCAAATCATATCTGTTGGATAAATTTCAAGGTGCATTTGTAATTTTGATATACATTACCAAATTGTTTTTCATAGAGATTGTATGAATTTGCATTCTTTGCATCAATGTATGAGAGTGATTCTTCTCCCCACACCATTGCCAATAGAGTGGATAATTAGATTAAAAAAATTTTAATTCAGTAGTTAATGACATGGTCTCAGTGTAGTTAAACTCTTATTAGTCTTATTTTTAGTATCATTATTAGCATTTTAAAATGCTTATCAGCCACTTTTATTTTCTTTTTTGCAAACTACTTTTTTCTATGCTTTGCCCATATTTAAATTGTGCTCTCGCTCTTTTTCCTTATTGATTTGTAGGAACTTTTAGCATATAACAAATGATCCCTGTGTCTGGGATATGAGTTGCAAATACTTTCTCCCAGTTTATGTCTTTTTCTTTGCTTAAGATAATATATGCCATAAAGTATTTTTAAAAATTAATATAGTTAATTTTATCAGTGTTTTCTTCTATGGCTTCCAGGTTTTTATATTATACACAGAATGACTTTTTCTATTCTAAGTTTATTTAAGAAAATTTCTCCAATATTTTTCTTCTGCTTCCTTTTAAGATTATCTACCATCTAGGTCATTGTAGGACAAATTCAATATTATCCTCTCATAGTGACAACATTTGTACCTTACAGTTTTTGGTCTACTAACTTGATTGCATTTTCAATGAGAGTTAGAAGAATAAAAATCAATTTGGCTTCATGAACAGTATTTTCAAACAAAATATAAATAATCCAGCATTTTAAAATAATATAAAAAATTTAGTTCCATGCACAACGTTCTTTTGGGAAATGTCTACGAGCTCATCTCTATGACTAATAATAGAGTTTGAAAGGGTCTTAGAATCTCTAACATCAGAAATTCACAGTATATAGTGGTAGCAATTCATATTTCTTTATGTTCAAAACTGTGTATATTAGTTTGGTATTACCATTTGAAGTACATTGTGTCATTAGGTGCTAAATTTTAACTCTGATAATAGAATTTGGGTGGTTTGGAATGGAAGAAAATAATATTTAAAAGGCATTTATGTTAGCTTATTGGTTTTTTTTTTGTTGTTTTTTTTTTTTTCTTGGTACTATGTTTGGCTACTCTTTTGGGACTTGATGAGGAAAATGGTGGAATCCTAATAAGAAACTAATATAAAGATCAGTGTCTTCCACTATATGCCTCTTAGAGGATTAAGGAATGATATATATCTTCTTAAATTTCAAATCTTTAATTCTCTTAAGGTCTTTCTTTCTATCACAAACTTTATGAAGTATGTTTTGAAATGAGATGCCAAAGGCAGCCTAGACAACTTTAAAAGAGAAATGAAATAAAAGTTTTTGACCCTAAAACTGGCTCAGTCTTGAATGAGCAAACTAAATATATTTAGTCCTCCTTACATTAGTAATCCTGTGATTTAAATATTCTATCCTTGAATGTGTTCTTGTGTAAGTTCACATCCTAATTTCCAGTGTAAAAGCATTATTTGAAGATGCATTTGCAGGAAGCATTCAGTGACTCCAGTTCTTTCTCTAGACATGTCATCTACTTTGGTAGTGCTTAAAGTAAAGTACTCAGATAGAAGGTAAGTTGAAACAGACAACAAGCAATATAATACAAAATGTTACGAGTAAAGTGTGTCACGCAGATCCTTCTAAAATACATTTCTCCCTTTATTTTTAAGGCCACGGTATAGGCAACTTGGCTAATGGAACCAGTCTTTTCCTTTGATCATCAGTAAGGTTATCTTTTTGGGAAACTAAGTCCCAGCTCAGATGACAGTTTTAGATGAGGCTGACATGAAAGAGAGCAGTACCATTTAATCATTTACTCTCTGAAAAACATGTCTTTTCTCTCTTTAAATTAATAATTCTTTAGCTGAAACCATAAGCAAGAGCTCTATCATGTCTTGCAGGCAGAGAAGGGAGGATTCATTTGATCTTTATTTTTTTTTTACTCAGGGAGTAAGCAGGATCAGGTTTTATGTGTCAGCTATACCTTGTTGGCTCTGAGTGACAGATTTTAGTCATATGAGAATCAAAAATAAATGTGATGTGAGTGCATTTACTTGATCTAAGGCTTGGGAAGATGTGTAGTGAGTAACCTGGCATATAGTAGATGCTCGATAAATGCTCACAATAATTGAATATAATGAACAAATGAAGGGCAAGCAGGCATTGGGAATGTGCTAGGCTGGCTGCAACAACTGCTTTCTATTTTCTCTCAGTGTGTTCACCTACATTGGAGAGGGATAAAATGGATTATGACAGTTAACTAGCTCTGTGCTATCCAATAGGTAACCACTAGCCATATGTGGCTATTGAACACTTGAAATTTGAACTGAGATGTGTAGTAAATGTATAATACACACTGGATTTCTGATATTTAGTATTAGAAAAGAAATGCGCAAAAATTTCATTAATAATATTTATGTTGATTGCATGTTGAATAATATTTTTTATATATTTGGGCTAAATAAAATATATTAATATTTCACCTGTTTCATCTTACTTTTTAAATGAGACTAGTAGAAAATTTTAAATTACCTATGTGGCTTCCATTATATTTTTATTAGACAACACTGGTCTAGACCTTAGAGATAATCCAGGCAATGGAATATTTCTCCTTTTAAGGGGCAAATTGTTCATAAGCTATCTAAAAATATAACATTTACCCCTTCCCCAGCTGGCCCTGAGGAGGGTGGGGCTCTGGAACGCCTCTTTGTCCTACTATTGGATAAACCAGAACTGAATATCAAGAGGGGCCTGGATACCTTGGGGTCCTCCTTCACCCACTGCAGAAGTAGGATGGGCTCAGGGTCTGAGCGCTGATGGGAAGGTGGGAGCTGGATTCTGTTAACCCTAGCTTTTTCCCCATGGTTCTGCTTAGTAGCTGCACCACCGTAGAGAAACTTCTTAGCTTTCTTGACCTCGCGATTTCTCCAAGGGTCTGAGCCATAACTTTAAGAGGAATGTGGGGCCAGGACCCATAGGAAGTTTTCCAGGACAAAAGGCGCCTGCACAGCCTGCCCATTCGCGTGCTGGGCTCAGGCCCTACAGCCCCCATGGCAGGCCCCAGCTGTGATTTTCTGAGCTTTCTGGGAGAAGGCATTCTCCCTCATGGAAAAGAGTGGCAATGGCAGTGACCTAGGAATCCCTGTCTCCGCCTCCACTTCCGATCCCCTGTTTCTGCCTCCTCGCGCTCAGGGGTCTGCTCTGGTGCTAGTGACTGTTTACTCTCTCAGGCACGGAGCTTTGATTCCCCCAGTGCTGAAGTGGAGAGAGGAAGGGGAAAGAAAACTTCTGCGGTCCTCGAGGTCCTGTCCCTTTCCATAGCTATCAACTTTCCTCTATCTCTCACTTCTTAGGTTCCTACTGGGGCAGAGACAAAGCCTGGATAGCTGCATTTCTGGGTGAACAGCCTTCAAGTCGCCCATGGCAGGGCTGGGCTCTCGGAAAGGCGAGTCCTGTTGTGACCTGAACTCAGAAGGGGAGTGTGAGAGGTTGGACACCCCCTCCCCGCCCCGCCCCGCTTCCCTGCATCTTGGCCAGGGAACAGGGCCGAGGGAAATAGCCACAGATTTGGGGGAGACCAGGGAACTGAGTCCAGGGTCTATGAAATCAGCGGGAGGGTAAGAGCCTAGCAGGCAGTCCACCCTTTCCGCTCTTTCCTGGGATCCCGCGAACATTCCGAGAGATGCGCAAGGCTAAATTCTGAGAAAGGGTTTGCAATGCCTTAGCTCAAAGGTAACTATCAGCTTTTATTGCCCCTGCTCCCAAAGAGACATTTAATAATTGCAATTTCTGAGGCAGAAGTTAGTCTCCGCCCCAGAGTGAAGCTGAAATCCCATTCCCATGGCTGAGTGCAAATGTGCTCTCCGTCTGTGTAGGGTGAAGAGCAGGATGCACGCAGGCATAGGAAGGCTCTTTATTGAGGCCAATATCTGGTTGTAAATCCGCCACGCCCTCCATAGCTGCTTAGCCTTTAGGAGACAGGATGACTTGGTTTACACTCGCGGCATACCACGGGCTCTCACTAGGGATGGATGAGGGAGGATGTGGATGTCTGTACAGTGGACTGTCATCCCCAAGGCCTCTTCATGAGTCTCCTCTGTCTCTCTGTAGCCTTGCAGAATGTGACTGGACTGGACCAGGGCTAAGGACTAAGGAACAATTCCTGGAAATCTACTGTTTTCTCTCTCCGTGGCTGTCTGCTCTCAGTTTTTAGTTCTTACTGTTATAAACGTAAAATAAAAATCACATTTCAGACACCAGTACAAAGCATTCTGACTTCATTTAGATGCCTACTTGCCAAGATCTTATTTTAAAGTTATTTTCCCCTGTTTTCCTCCTTCCACTCACTCTCTTTATCTGTTTACCATTTTTACCAGGTCATCCGTATGGAATATGGTGTTTCCACTTCCTGCAGCACTGTAGTTTGGGGCCTAATTGATTCTGGTAATTAATTTGTTCTACCTGCTAGATCGGATTAAAATTCTACCCTTGCGCCCAAGGATTAGCACTTGGCATTCTAACACCTCCTCTAATTATCTAATAGCATGGGTTGTGAGGACTCAGTTTCTATTAAAACACTTTTACTATTAGCAATAGTGATTGGAATTGTGATGATGACTAGATTTCAACAAATTAGAGCTTAAAAATGGGGCGATGGAAGAGAAGTGGCTTTTTTAAATTTCCCTGAGTTTAACATCAATAATTAGACCAATTTTTGGAGATGCGAGCTGAAATTACCCCTGCTGTTCTGTAGATGATCACCTTAATTTTAGCAAATTGACTCAAGGGAAATAAATGTGACAGATTAGAAAAAGACAAACAGGAAAAAAAAAAAAGATCGAGAGGGAGGAAAATGAAAAGAAAGGCTGGGACAGAGAATGGGAGACAAAACCTAGTACAATTATTATTATTATTATTATTATTATTTCGGAGGAGGGATGAGGTTTGAAAGGGGAAATATAGCAGAAAAGTAAGTTGTGTGAGTGGAATGAGGAGGTAATGGAAATTTGAGAGGAGGTGGAGGCTGGCATTTAGAGGTAGCCCTGGACATATTTACATAGACCATATTACTTGACTAATGCAGTTACAACTTCCCTCACACCACCCTCTGTAACTGAGGTAAAGAATGTTATAATCATCATTATTTTATTTATTTACCTCAACAATCTAGTCACCCTCAGCCGTCAACTTAAGTGGGTTTGGCAGATATGGACTCTCTCCTCACTCCTTCCTTTATTCTTTTGCTATAATTTCTCTAAAGTTTGAAAACCTAGGCCCAAATGCCAAAATAAGTGCCTCACCCCTATTGCTTGGGACCCTTTAATGCCTCTGCTCTCCAGAGACTTTTTTTTTTTTTAAAGCTTTCTTTAAAAACGACTGGGAGCAAAGCAGATCCTGAAGTGGCAGGGTAGAAATTAAAGTGGAGGAACCTGGTAAGAACAAGAACCCGATCCACTTCACTTCCCTGAGTTTGTCCAGTCGTGTTCAGCACCGAGGACAGCTCCCCCGCCCCGCCCCGAGCCCACTGCACCCTCCCCTCAGCCGCTGGCAGCCTTGCCATTGGCTCTTTCGGCTCCCCTCTCCAAGCTGCCAATTCTCCTACACTTAGACCTAAACCTACCTAGAAGCTTATCTTCTCGCCTCTCCAGCACCCAGGGTAGCCCAGGCCGGGGAGACAGCCGCGGGGATCCGAGCCTCGCAGGGTGGTGTTTAGTTTTCGACCAGGCTCGCTGAGACGCTGCCTGCTTCCTACTCTTCGTCCCGGGCCCTCGCCCTGTGGCAGGAGCTCAGCTCAAGATGAATCTCAACTTCACCTCTCCTCTACACCCTTCGTCTTCTCAGAGGCCCACGTCCTTCTTCATCGAGGACATCCTACTGCACAAGCCCAAGCCGCTAAGAGAGGTGGCCCCCGACCATTTCGCCAGCTCTTTGGCCTCCCGGGTGCCTCTGCTAGACTATGGCTATCCCCTTATGCCCACACCCACCCTCCTGGCTCCTCACCCCCATCACCCTCTGCATAAGGGAGACCACCACCACCCTTATTTCCTCACCACCTCGGGTAAGTAACAGGGGCCTCATGGTATGGGGACTGAAAGAGTTGGTCTTCCAGCGCAGACCCTAAGCCTGTGATGGAGCCTAGGAAAGACCAAAGCTGGCTCTAAGTAACAGTGGGAGGTTTGGGTATGGCTGAAAACAAACAGAGCTCCCTTGAGGCATACCAACCTATGGGGATATCTTGTGGTCATTCTACACTCTTTACAATGGAGAAAACGTGCCTAGCCAAGTGGCTGGAGATTTTGACGATATTCTCGGTGGCCAGTGCTGTCTCCTGTCTCATGGTCTTCCTGGACACTTTGGTCCAGCTCTCAGTCCCAGTTCTCTTTTTCTCCCTGCTCTGAGGGAAACCCTTGACCATTTCACCCCATAAAACAGAACTCAACTTTGTAGGTCAGAAGCTCAACAAACTCCAGTGGGGCCAGCTCTCTTCTCCCAGCGCTGAGCATTGGCCACCCATATTGTGGGGACTTAGATGTGAAGGACGGTTTGGGATATTCTGAAGACTGAGGGTTTGGGCTGACCCAAGTAAGGGAAAAAAGGTAAGAAAAAAAAAAAAAAAAAAGACGGAGGGTCCGTTCCTGTTTAACCCTCTTTACTCTCATAGTCTTGCCTCAAATTTGACTCACAATCTTGGGCTTAGCTGCCCTCTCTGCCCCAGTTGGTGGCTGTGCTGAAACCCGGCAGCAAAAGTATTTGATTTGATTTGATGAAAAGCATAGTAAGGAGTGGGGACTAGCAAAGTCTAGTTAGGACAGGCAGATGTGGGAAAGTCACATATTTTTTCTGCCTCTCTCTGTAAGGCATTTTCATTCCAGCCAGAATAGAATAAATCGATGAGTCCAGGTGCAGAGCACCGCGGGAAAAACAGCCATAGTCCCCGCGGGGGCTGTGGAAAAACATGAGACAGTTTGTGAAATGTGGGCGCTGGAATCTACAACAAAAACAGTGTTTATGAAGCAAGAAAACCCAGATGCTGGGGCAACTGAGTTGGAAGGGGAATTATAAAGCCTACGCGAAGTCCGAATCTCGGCCTTGGCTTCAGCACCCATGTTTTCCCCCAAGTAGCTGTGGCCAAAGCCCGGATACCTGGACTGCATGCTCTCTTTTTGTTTTCCTGGGATTTGCCGATATTGATGTCTGTGGCAGTTTGCCTGCACGGTGCCTCTCCCATACAATAAAGCCTGCGAGGGTAAGAAAAGACCACA
>NW_006492031.1:2357578-2387799 GCF_000325575.1 Pteropus alecto | reverse complement strand
AAAAAAAAAAGTCTCTTTGACCCACAGGAGAAAAGTGCTTCGATCCTTCTGCTTGTGGTCGGAGGGAAAGAATGAGATTAGAGAGCACGGTCCTCAGCGTGCCCCCGAATCTGATAAGGAAACGTTGGAGGCGGGGAATTGGCCCTCAGCCCTAGCTCCAGAGCCTCTCTGGATGAGTTTCGATGTTTTCCCTTAGGCCGCAGGCGGGAAAATGGGGGTGGCTCGGGAAAGTCAAAGGTGTTTTTTTAAATTGAGGCTGGGAGGCAAGATCAAGTCTTTGCTTCGACTATCCCCAGAACCACACTGACTATCGTCAGGAGTCTGGAAGGATGCGGGTCGAGGAGAGAGCTCCTGGACCATCCGACGTTTGGAGGCATAACAAAGATCTGGGCGTTGGCAGATGCTACGGAAGTCTCTCCAAGAGTCTAGACATCTTTTAAGACCTCCGGATCTATTTGATAATTTTCTTTTCCGTTTTACCTACTGCTTATTGTTTGTATTTCTAGATGGCCTTCCTGATAAAGATCTCCAAGCGCTATTCTTGCGATTTCCCCCCTTCTCCCCCCCACCCCCAATTCCTGGGAGAAGGACTCGAGAAGCTTTGGGGCGAAGAGAGGACTGGTGGCGGCAAGAAGCGAAGGGAGGCACGGGGGACAGAGGCGGGGAATCGAGCAGGGGTTTCTTAAGAGTGACGCGGCCCTGCTCACTGGGCTGCTCTTCTGTCCGCAGGGGTGCCGGTCCCCGCGCTGTTTCCGCACCCGCCACACGCGGAGCTGCCCGGGAAGCACTGCCGCCGCCGCAAAGCTCGCACAGTGTTCTCCGACTCACAGCTGTCTGGCCTGGAGAAGAGATTCGAGATCCAGCGCTACCTGTCCACGCCAGAGCGGGTGGAGCTGGCCACAGCCCTCAGCCTGTCTGAGACGCAGGTGGGCCTCCCCAGAAGGAAGCCCTGATCTCTGCTCCAAGCTCCTCTCCTCTCAGCTCCTAACCCCTTCTCGACCCACATCGGAGTTCCTGCGTGGGAATGACCCCGCACCCCTTAATTTTAGGCATCTCCAAAGATCCTTAGCCCAAATACCGACACTTCCAACCTCATGTCGGTCTTAACGAAGTAAAATCTCTCCAGCGGGCTCTGGACATGGAGGAAAACTCCTTGGGTGATTCTGATGCTCACTCCCTGTTCGAGAAGTGTCATTTCCGTGTCTTTCCCACTCCTCTTCGCTCAGGGCAGTAACCCGCGTCAGACATAGAATAAAAGATATGACCGTGTTTCTTCTCCTGAGAGAAGCCCACACAAGTTTTTTTCTTATTTTAATTTCTCACAGCTGCAAGTCTTCATAACTATACCACTCCACCCCACTATAATTTAAGCTTCTCCCTATTACCCTATCTTGAATGGAAGATCTCTTTATCTTCCTCCAGATGCTATTCACCTGAAATCTCAAAACTCTTTCCTCCACTCCCTCTCTCATCTTTTATGTACTTGCAGACTCACCTTGTTGTGAAACCATTATTCCTGCCGGGCCACAGTGATTTTTTTCCTCTGAGGGGAATCAGCAAGTTTGACTCTCATCTTCCTGGCCAGGAGTCTTGCCGGACCAGGTGTTTAGATGTCATAATCGGAAGAAAGTAGTTTGAACTTAAAGGAGACTTCCATGACGAACTTACTATGAGTAATTCTAATTAAGAACAGAATTGGTATTTACTAACCACACCTTTTAATTCTTTTGATTCTCACTTTTATTTTGGGACAACTATTTTGTGGGAGCCTTCGTATGTTTGATTTTCATTCAACCTAAGATGATAACTTGTGAGCAGTTCAGGTGCGATCTAACTCAATGGTGAGACTGTCCCAGCTCTTGAATGATTTGTCAATAGATTGCGGTCCATTTCCCCAAACTCTAGCAATCCGTAATCCCTCGGATTTTAGCTCAGCAACTATCGGTCTGAAGGAATAACATGGTTTTATTTTTTTTCTTCCCCAAATCAGGTGAAAACATGGTTCCAGAACCGGCGGATGAAGCATAAAAAGCAGCTAAGGAAAAGTCAAGACGAGCCCAAAGCTCCGGATGGACCCGAGAGCCCCGAGGGCAGCCCTGGCGGCCCAGAGGCCGCATCCACCGAGGCTCGGCTCGGTCTGCCCGCTGGCCCCTTCGTGCTGACGGAGCCGGAGGATGAGTTGGACATTGGGGACGAAGGGGAGCTCGGCTCAGGGCCGCAAGTGCTCTGAGCAGCCACACGGGGGGTGGTGGGGAAGAGACCGCGGGGCGGGCGCTGTTCCCTCCCGTACCTGAAGACTCGGGCGGTCCTCGGAGTTCGGCTCCTGGAAGACAATACACACCTGTCCGCCCTCCAACCCGTCTTGAATCGGCGCGGTCGCGGCTCGACCTCTCGTCCTCCTACCCCTCTAGCCCGCGAGTCCACGCCGGGGCGCATGTGCGCTGGGGCAGCTCTTCCCCGCGCCGAGAGCGGCGCAAACTGGAACTTGGGCTCTCAGCTCTCTAATTCGGTGGGAGACGTTTTCTCTGCCGGGATCGCCCACCCCCTGGGCCCTCACCTCTCAGCCACCTGTCCCCAGCTCTGTCGTGCAGGTCCGCAGCCTCTCCGCTCGGACCCTTTGCCCTTCCTTGGGGAGCCGGATTGGCTGCAGGTAAGGCGCCGGGTGTCTGGGCTCTCTGCTCTGCAGGAACCCAGGCAGAGCCAAGACCTGATCCTTAACATGTCCATGCTTGGAGGGACTCGCGCGCTGCTCGCCACTAACCTCCCACTTGGGTCCCCCTACTCCCATCTCTAACTCAAATACTAAAGCGTCTCCATTCCTTTTAGAGCTGCGCTTCGGCTCTCTCCCATCGCTGTTCCCCTCAAGAGCTGGCGGTTCTGCTCCTTGGCATCCTTCCTGAGCTTGTGGTTCCAAGCACCGCAGCTCTTTACTCTCCCCCTCACCCCTATCCCAGATCCCGTGCCCCACACTGAGCCATGCCTGCGCTCCGCGAAAAACTTGGGCAGAAAAACTCAGCAGTTTCTGCTCCCCAACCCTGTTGCGCGCCTGTCCCGCAACTCTTCCACGTCCCACGGCCTGACATTTTAAAAGTGAGTGTTCCCCAGGTTGTGTGTGGAAATACTCATTCTCATTATATTTTAAAGGAATGTGGAGTTTTAGCTAGACTGAGGCTAAAGGGGAAGAGGCGTCCCCTTCCAGGCGTGCACCTGTTTGGGGGCTACTGAGGTAGGGCAGGAATCTGATGGGCTATGCGCGTGTCCACTCTCTCTTTCCCCTGGGAAGTCTCCTACTCTCCTGGGTTTACAGCCTCTTTAGATAATAAAGGCTAGCGGGCATAACTGGGAGTGAACGCGAGTTTCTGGAACCCTTTTGTTACCGTGTGCCTCTGCACACGCCCCCTCCTCTTCGCCCCAGGCAGTTTCCTGTTCTGGGAGAGAATGAGCAAGGCTAACTCTTGACCTTTTGTTAACGTACTCCGTCTCTCCTACCCTGATTTTTCAGTTTTTAATAGTTTAATAGTCTTGAGTTCCACCTATGTGGAAAAGGTCACCGCAAATATTTTTGACTATGAAATAAGAGACAGAGCTCTCTTGATAAGTCTAAAATTATACTAACAAATTAGATGTTGACAAAATATACCCAGTATACTTATCAAAGATAGCAGCCCGGCCAGGGGCGATCTTTAGCTCTGCTTGTATATTTAGGTAAGTGAGCCCAGGAAGGCTGGAAAAGAGAGTTGCAAGGTGGAGTCATGACTCTTTGCTTTTAATGATGAATAATAATTACAGGCGCACCTGGGAGATACTGCGGTTAGATTTCAGACTGCTGTAATAAAGCGAGTATTGCAATAAAGCTAGCGGTAAGCTTTTACTGGTGGAGGGTCTTGCCTTCAGTTTGCAAAAAAAAAAAAACAAAAAAAAAAAAACAAAAACCCCAAAACAAAACAAAAAACGCAACACCTGCGAAGAGCAATAAAACGAGGTACGCCTGTATATAGCCAACAGCGGTATGAGCTTAGGTTACAATTAATCTTTTTTGGTTCCTCATTTCTCTAAGAAGATGAATTCTAAAGATCCTTCTAGATATAAATTCTATGATTCCATAGATGTAGGTAGGGGTAGGCTTTTTTTCTTTCTTTTTTTTTTTCCTTTTTTTTTTTTTTTTACAGCAGGCTTGTTCAGGGAAACATTAACTTAAGCAAAGTATCAGAGTGAGACCTTTATCCAATCTGCATTATTTAGGAGGCAAAGCTATTGCTTTAAAAACATAAGCATTGTAATAGCTATTTGGATTTTCCAAAGTGCTCTTTATCAATCAACAGTCTTGTGAGTAACAAACAAAAATTATTTTTCTCTTTCATAGTTAAGGAAATCGGGGGGCTTGGCAAGATTGTAGGATGTACCCATGAAATCAGGACTAGTTAACAGCCAAAGCACAACAACAAAAATCTATTTTGACTCCTTGTTCATTTCTCTGCCCCGCATACTTTTTTTTTCTAGTAACAATGCATTGATTAGCATTTTGCCTCTATCACTTTATAAGAACACCTCTCTCATTTACTTAGCATAGATGTGTTATTAAAAGCAAAAGCAAATTTAGGCGCAGATATTTTCTTTCTCTTCTTGTTCAGATAATGACAGTAATTTCAAGGCAGGAATTTTTGACAAATGCTTTACAGTAAGACAAAAGACTTGGTTATAGGAAAAAAAATGATTTGTGAATAAGAATGTTCTTGGTAACCTGGAAGGGAAAGTAGATACTATTACACAAGGGGAAAAAAATCTAATTCTTCTAATTCCAGGAAGAACAGTTACTAAAGGAGATTTGGGAAGATTTTTTTCTTTTTCTTTTTGCATTTTATGCAAAAATTCAGGTTTTATTTTTTTACTTATTCTTACATTGGTGAGAACTATGGAGAATTTCTTTAAAAAAATACTTTAGATGGTTAACAGACCCCAAAGCATGGAGATATTTATCTCTTCTCCTGTCTTCACAAGAAGATGCCAGGGCTTATTTTGGGTCTAAGAGGAGCAGATTAAGTATATTTTATGACTCATTGAAAAGACAGGTAGTTAGGAAGCTTTGTCTGTATAGGCACAGTTCTACCTGGTTGGAGGCAGGATAAATCTTGGAGCCCAGAGAATGGCTATATCTTTGATTCATGAGCATTGAACATGGAAAGACGCTCATTCTGCCTCATCCTGGTTCTCCCTTTGTGGCTGTTCCTGGTGAGATTAGGTGGGAAGAGGAGAGCTCTGTCCTGCAGCACAGTTTTCTCATCAGACAGTATCCCCTGAAATTAGTGGCAAACAATTCAATAGCAAAGTTCTCTTCATTTTCTTTTTCTTTTTTTCTATTTTTTTTTTTTTTTAATACATAGGGAGTTAGTGATGATAGTAGATAGACACGATTTAGTCTCAATTTAATGTAACATGACAGCACTTTTTGTTTTTGGCCTTCAATACTGATCAAAGCCTCCAATGGCTGGAAAAGTATTTTGTCTGAATTACCCAGCCTGTCTCCTCAACTCAATTTCACTAGGTGGTCAATATCTGACCAAACCACATTCATTATGATATAATAAAAAAGATATGTAAGTGTCATTCTGAAGAGTCAAAAATATCTTAATCTCAATGTGGGAAAGTTATCCTGTATATAATCTTAAATGTAGTAAGTAATTTGTTTCATATTTGCTCTTAATGCTGTTTCTAATGTACTTCATTTCATAGCATTTCAGAGAGGGACTCGATAATATTTTTGCTCACACAACACAAGAATACGAGGAAGAAACAACACACCATTCAGCCCAGTATTAAGCTGAGATTGGCACTAAGAAATGATTAATTGGAATTCATGACACCTCTTCAAAAGATAGAGGACTGGCTTGTGTCAATGTATTTGATAACCAGAGATGTGAAAATACAGAGCAAACAATGCTTTCTGGTGCTAAGAGAATCATGCAATAAACATTTAGTTAAGGTCTTCTTGAATTGGGCTCAATATATGTGCAAAAATAATGAGTTAAAATATTTTATATTTATGTTATATTCTGGGAATCACATTTTAAGGAGGATACTGACAAGGTAAAATTTATCCAGTATACAGGAACCTGGATAGTAAAAAGTGTGGGAAACAACAAATAAAGGAGTGTGAGTTTTTTAGCTTGGAGAAGCAAAGCTTTGGAAAAGGGTGGCAGAAGAGATTAGCTATAGTAGTTGTATTTGAATGGTTGCATGGCTATCAAGTATCAAGGGGTACATCTATTTTGCCACACTAAGGAGGGCAGAAACAGAACCAATGGGTAGTTCCAGGGAAGCAGATTTTGGAACATTCGAATACCTTCTATAGGTCCAGTACTGTGTTGTCCATTAATGAACAGGCTAAGTCTACAAAACACTAAGCTACTTTCACTAGGAAAGTTTGAGCAGAAGCTGAAAGGCAAAACATTAGGGTTGCTCTGCTATGAATTTCTCCCTGAGTGAGAGTTTGGGCAGGATAGCCTATATGGTTCTTTCTAACCTTTATGATCCTAGTATTCTATCATCTTTTTATTGGAAAGGAACTATAAGTTCAAACTTATGAAATTACTTGTTATCTCACTAAGAATAAGATTTCAGTTAATACACTCAAATTTAAATAAATACATCCATAACAATTAAAAGAGTTAATAGAAACAAAAAGGAAAATATATTTCTTTATTCATTAAAGAAGTCTCAAAAACTTCATTCTAGAAAGTAAAAACAAATGGATGTTCCACTGAGTTAAGGACAAAGGTATAGTTAGGAAGAGATTATATTAGAAGAGACATTTGTTGGAATCTAAGCCCTTCATTTTATAAGTGAAGAAATTAAGAACCAGATATAATGAATGTCTTGCCAATGTCAGACAGTTGGTAGAATTAAGACTAAAAGCCAATTTTAGTTATTATACCTTACAACTAATTCATGTTTTGATAAAAGTGATAGTGGGGCTATTGTCATTGTATTATATGGAGGAGAGAATTTTACAAAGTAATTTTGGATGTAAAATTAAGAACAAATAGCTGAAAATTATCTAGTAAGTCTTAGATCAATTTGTGGAAAATCTGATTAAGAACAATCTGAAATTTAAATTAGCTTTCTTAGGAAGTACTAAGTCTCAGCCCTGTTTTCATTCAAGCCAAGGTCGAATAACTACTCGCTGGGGTGTTTAAGAAGAGGTTCATATATTCAATAGGATGTACTAGATGATCTCTAAGCTACTTCAAACCTCTACATTTTTCTATTCTAAAAATATTGGCCTAATCTTTAATTACAGATGGGGCAACTGAGAGTCAGAGAGACTGACTTACTCAATGTCTTACAGCCTGTTAATTTGGTGAGTTACAGAATTAATATATGTAGAGGTCAGAGGAGCGACCTCCAATAAATATTTAGAAGTGAGATAAAAATCTGAAATGATTCTCATGTTTTCTCTCCAGTCAGATTCTCTTCATCATAATTTTTGGTTTTAAATCCTCCTCCCAAACACTGATTTCTTTTCAACTTTATTTATTCTCTTTTAGAATTCCCAGTGTGCACACCAGATGATCTTTTCTCCACAATTTCATTTATAATAATTCTGTGAGCCTTCTCTTATTACTTTTCTTAAGAGATAAAGGATTTGCCTATGTTTTTAGTACAGAATCTACCAAGGAAGTCCAGGATTTAAGCTTCCTTCTGAAGCTTTTAAGAAAATTTTTTAGGTTAAAAAGGCATACCTTATGACTATATCTCTGCAACGAGAGTAAGCAAAAGAGTTGTTTAAAAATATTGACTAATACAGTCCTTGGGGATTATCGGAATATTTCTAGCATCCATTCTCTCCCTAGCCTCCATGGCTACACATAATGGAGTAATTAAGTGTACTTGCCAATATTCTAGCCAGAAGTTAAAGAACCGTTAAATAGTCTATATTATTCCTCAGTGCTTGATTTGGGATGGGAAATAAACTGTAGAAAGCAATGGGAATAAGATATAGAAGGGTGGCTTTATATCTTGAGTTTCAAATGGGAATAATTTATAAGCTAAAAGCAAAAAACATATTATATGCTTGCTCTGCTCTTTTGTCATCTACTTTTTTTTTAAATTCCTAAGTTCTCTACTTTTAATTTAAAAAGATTTGGGTTCTATTATTTACCCATGCACATTGTTTAAAGAGTCACATAGTTCTACAAGGATTATTGAAGAAGGGAACAGTCACCTAACCCCCTTCCCTATTCTCTTCACTACAGAGGAAGCTAGTTTCCACTAGAGGCTGATTATTTTGGTAGCTACTTTATGTTTCTAAATTATTTCACTGAATTGCTGCTTTTGGTATTTATAATTTGGAAATTATCTAGTAATTCATGTTATAAAAGATAAAGATTTAATTTTCTTTCTCTCCTGCTCCTACCACATACATGCACTCTCTCCATTTCTCCGCTCAATAGTGTAATTTTGGTTAGATCATTAGAATGATACGTATGTGTAATTCTCAGCTAAACCAGGTAATCAACTATGATTACTTTTTATGCAGTATTTTTTGTTTTCCTTGGGATTAATACTTGTCTTATTTTATTCTTAATTTTTAATAAATACTAGTGACTAATTTAACTTCAAACTCTTCACCATTTGCCTATATTCCCTTCCCAAGATATTTATGTTTTCTTAATGTTTAATTTTCTCAAATAAATCTCTTCCAGAGCCTCTACTCCTAATTCTTTGTCAATGTTGATTTTATTCTTGTTTTCTATATCTTCCTCTTTCTCGGATTACTCTCTCATTTTGGTGGAGCACAGTCTCCTGTTGTTTCCTGCTTGATGTGTGAAAGGCAAATGTTTTGAGATCATCCTTCTCTAAAAAATATCTTTATACTAGTCTCATGATTTATTAGAATTTTGCCTAAGTATATAATTTTAAGCTGAAAATCATTTTTGAATATTTTCAAATAAATTTGAAGGCATCATTCATTTGATTTTTAGCTTCCAATTGCTGTTATGAAGACTAAGCCATTCTCATTCTTGATTCTTTGTGTATCCTGTTTATTAATTTTTTTTTGGATGTTTGTATGATACTCTATTTGTAGCTAGTGTACCAAAATTTTACAATTACGTTCCTTGGTTGGAGGTCTATTTTCACCCATCATTCTGGATACTCAATAGGCTCTTTCAATCTGAAAACTCATTTCTTTCAGTTATAGGAAGATTACTTGAATTAATTCTTTGATGATTTCTATTTCTCTCTTTCTATGTTAGTTCTTTATAGAACTTTTATTATTTGTATTTTACCTCCTGGATTTATCCTTTAAATTTATTATCTTTTTGCCTTTTTGCTTTGCTCACTGGGAAAATTCCTCAATGATATCTTCTAACCTTTGGGTTTTTTAAATTTCTGCTAACATATTTCTAATTAGCAAGATTTCTTTTAATTTCCTTATCATCCTGCTTCTTTTTAGTTATATCTAGTCTATCTTGTCTAATATCTTCAGATGTTTAAGAATCCATGGTTATTTGCTTATATTTCAGTATGAGAAACAAAAGCTTGACTGTGAGGTTTCCTGTAGGATAACAAGGTTGAGTTCTTCAGGGGGAGGACCCCTGAAGAAAGAAGTTTTAGGTATTTTCTTTTAGGCTGGTTAGATTCCCCAGAGAAAATATTTCCAAATTCTTGTTTATAGGATGAAGGCCCACATTCTGGGAGCCAAGTGGCAGAAGAGGACCAGAGGTGTCTGTGTTTAGAACACACATATTGACTACTAACTCTATTTTCAGTATTGTGCCTCCTGAAAGAGCCAGCTGTCCCTCTCTCTAGACACACTGTTGTGCCCCTACAGAGGGTACAGCAGTCCTTTATCGTAATGGTAGAAGGTCAATCGTCGTTCATTTAGCCCCCCTCATCTCCTTTTACCCCTACTTGCAGAGGTAATTGACATAATCAATTCCTGAGCATTTGGGGGTATTCTATAGTATATATTAGATTGATTCTTGGATGTCCCCTTTGCTAGTATTTAGTATTTTAGGAGGCTGCCAATATTTTTGTTACAACTCATTCATCTGCTTTCCAGTTTTCAAAATTTTATAACTATTGTCCCTCCTCCTGTTATCCCTGTTTTATATGCTTATTCCATAAATCCTTTACTGTGATTTTAGCAGAGGCTTGCCAAGAGAATAAAATGTGTGCGTGCATGTGTGTGTGTGTGTGTGTGTCTTCCTCAGCACAATCCTCAGATCAAAGCAATACTGTCTGCTTGTATTTTCCAATCAGAATGAGGATGCTACCATATTTATCCCCAAAACTCATAATCTGAATTTCATTCTGACTTTTACAGTGAGGGAGGGAGGTGTCAATCCTTTACCTTGATGTTTCTTTTTTGTAATTGAATTTGTTGAGGTTCAGGAGAATTGCATCATCATTAGAACAGATTAAAAGGCTGACTTCATTGCCAAAGCACAGAATGGCCCTTTCTACCTCGTAGTCAGTGATACAGTACCAGTGGCTTGGAATCTATCAGTTTGAGAGCGTTGGAAGTTAGAGTTAGTCCTTAAGAATCTTTGTCTGTGAAAGGTCCTGAATAATTTTACATGATATTCTTAGAAATTTCGAGGTGAGGGAATTAGTTATTTCATTTTCCATGGTTTCAGATTAATTTAAAACCTAGGTCCCTAATTCTCTGAATAGAGAAAGAGAAAAGATAAAAAAAAGCAAGACAGAATTACAGATACACAAATACACACAGACATGCATGCACATATGTATGCACCCATGCTCCTAAAAAGAATGATGCAAACAAGACAGGGAGAATTGGAAGGTGATCAATTAAGACATTAAGTGTTTTGTGGTACATGAATGCATCTGCATTTTTGTCCTGAAAACAAGGCCATCAGCTCATTTTCAGAGGGCTGCCGTCTTCCTCAGCTCAATCCTCAGATCAAAGCAATACTGTCTGCTTGCATTTTCCAATCAGAATGAGGATGCTAATTTATACTCCTTAATGTGTGATGGTAAGAGACCCCTTCAATTAACTGAATTCTATAGCCAGCAAAATAAAAGGTATACAAAGAGGTGCAGGCTGAAAGCCGAAATTCTCATTAAATCAAAAGGTCCAGTATTCATTACCTTGTGCATCTGAGGCTAAACACTAAATATGGGGATCATCAAAGGAGGTTTAATGGGTTAAATTGAGAATATAATCTAATTAAAATATTAGACATGACTAAATAGTTCTTTGATATTCATCTAAAGGTTTCATTAAAAATAGGTGCTTGAGGTTTGTATGATAGGAGATTATCAATTTTAAGTAGAGACAACAAATTTAGGGACCTCATCAGCTCTGCTTCAAAATGCCACCATTGTATGGAAACAGAGGAAATGGGAAAAGACATCACTGCCAGGTGGCAGGTTGGAGATATGAGGCAAGGCCAAACAGATTTCATGATAGTGACTTTGATAGTAGTCTGGATGGCAAAAAAGAAAGCATAAGGATTAATCTGGGAGACAAATTTTCCATTATTTAGTGTAGAGATATATGTTGGTTTTATTCACTGAATGTTCATCTGTTCTGTACTTTCTTGTCTTATATAGGTGGCTTCCAAAAGATAATTTATTATACTGTTTGGACTTCAAATTTCTGAAGTTTATTTTCTCCACTGTCAAATTTGCATCATGAGGATATCTACTATTTAAGTATTTCTGCAAAAGCCTGAAACCCTGGTGACAGAGGATACCCTGAGAAGCCAGTCCAGCAGCCCCAGTATTAGGCTGGTCTCTATGAGCTGTCAGTTCAGTAAAAGACATTTATAAAATCTTCAAAGATATTTTCAAGGCTTCACTAAATATATTTTTTTGAAATGCTCGTGTCATTGTAATCCTCTCAACCTGTTAGGCTATATAATGCAGACCATTTGTTCAGCTTATTGAAAATTAATTACTTACATTGCTTGGGTTTGCAAGGAAAGTGAAAGGGCAATGGAGAGGCAGCCAGGGAGAGAAACCCTGCCCGCCAAATTCTTTTTTCCTCTCTTCATAATAACCTAAGAACCCCTTTATTGAGAGGTAGTAAGAGCTGAAAAATCTGTTTACTTTGCTTCTTGCAATGTGATGTTTTCATAACATTTTGGGAAAGCCCAATTTTTCAAGTATTTCGTTGAGCCAAAATTAAGTAACCAAACATGAAGAATAGAAATCTTTAAGACTGGGTAATAAGTAAATAAATAAGTGAAAAATATGCCGTCCAAAACCTTTGCTTTCTGTCGATCAAATGTTTGCTTAGAAAATTGAAACAATTCATTTTCTCAGTACTTTGTGAGAAAGCCACGTGGTTTTTCTTAATAAAGCTATAGGGAGAGCAGAAACAAATACTGTACGTAGTCTGCAGGCAGTGGGGTGAGGTGACAATTCTGAATATGAGATTTTTAACTATGCTGAGACCTTACTTCAGTATATTTTAAAAAGTAGAACAAATATCTAAATAAAATTTTTATTAGAGTGTGTATTTCTCCTTTATTTTGCTTTTCTAGTATATGAGTTTGGCAATGAAAACAACTTATCAGGGATAGAGGAGGAATGAGACATTATGAACAAACAAAATTCACAATATTTAAAAAAAAAATTACGCTACTGTTTTAAATCTTTTTCTCACTGGAAAAACAACTAAAAAGGCAAATGGAGTATTTGTGTGTCTTTTTGTCTCTGTTTTTTACCCATTAGGAATAGAAGTTATGAAAACGCACTTAGCATTAGGGAGAAGTTGTATAGTCATCCTATGGATACTTGAGAGCTGGATGAAATACTTATTTAATGTTCTTCCTCTAATAGGAAAGAGGAATCTTTAAAAAAGATGTCTTTAGGAGAGCACTTTGATTTTTTCCTTAAGAACTTTATATTTTCAAATGCTATGTCTAATAAAATAATAACATATGTTTTGAAGCACAGCTAGGAGAGAATTAGCTAAATTTTCCCTGATATCTGCAGACTATCCAAATTTAATTCACTTTCTGCTATTTTTCAATAAGTAATTAAAAGGGATCCCCCACCCCTGCGTTTATCTAGTCTGCTATTGTAGACCATTTGCTATCAACTCAAAGTTCTCAATTAGCTCTAATGTTGTTATAATTACTAGATGTGTTTTCAAACAACTCCCAGGTAATAATTATTGGGATGAAGAGTCATTTTCTCACTATAGACTAGGCTGTGCATGCTTATGCTTGCTGTGATGTTTTGACAATGATTCATTAACCAATAATAAGGACCCAATTGGAACCATTAGGCATTGGTGACTTGGCTGGGCTTACCTTTTATTTTGCTCCTCAATATTGTCTTTTCTGGAGTTAGTTTCTCCCAAGAGACTCCTTACTATACAAAACACTATCATGAAGACAGCTGTCATTAAATTCAGCTACTTGTAAAAAAGCTCTAAGAGGAAACTCTTGTTGGAAACTCAAGATGAAAAAAATACCATAAAAAAGAGGCTATAATCAGAGACAATAGGTGGTTTAAAGGTCCTTTATTTATCCCAGTTCATAGTGATTAGGCAAATTAGGCACTGTCTTTCAATGGCATATATAACATCTGGTCAAATATGGACCCTCCATCATTATATCACGCAAGTTAAAAGTCCCTTGCTCTCTAATAGGGAGATTGTTTTTACTTCTTAAATATTTGAAACAGAAATACTGTAAGAATTGATCACTGACCCACTTGGGTCTATGAAAGATCAATATTATTATTTGTATAATTTACTTTAAAAGAGGAGCAAAAAGTGTCATTTGCTGTTTTTGCAGGATCTCTAACCTGTTTTAGTATTGTGATAGCTTAGTGACTTTCTGCTGGATCTTACCATTGTGAGATGACTGGGGGCCAGATGAAGGTCTAGATTGATTCATTCTTCGATTCCAACCCCAAACTTTATGTTCTTTAGCCAAAGTCATTTTAGATGTCACTTTTAGTGTTTGTATACTAAGAATTTTGATGTTCTGTAGTATTATAGACTAGATGGTAAAGGCTTGCTTTGCGGGTGAAAATTCTGTGAAATGTTGCTTGACAACAACTGAACTATTTAACTGGCTTCAACTAAGTACAGGGTCTTGATAGTTAAAGACTTAACAATGTTTAGGCTAATAGAGA
Organism: Pteropus alecto; assembly: GCF_000325575.1. Taxonomy (NCBI): domain Eukaryota; kingdom Metazoa; phylum Chordata; class Mammalia; order Chiroptera; family Pteropodidae; genus Pteropus; species Pteropus alecto. Next base: position 2,373,678 of record NW_006492031.1, on the reverse strand, counting down.
AATCGTTATGGGTTTTTAAATGTTCTGAAGAAAATTAAAATGTTGTCTCTTTTATCTGTCCACATTGGAGTTGCTTTATACATATCTCTTAGAACTTTATCAGTGTAGCAATGAAGTTGCCAGATTGTACATGTTAAAAATATGACAAGATACATAATAAGGCATATTTCTGAATATGGAACTTGATTATGGAAGTTTAGGTCCCAAATTAAAATTTATAACAACTATATGCTCCTTGCCCACACAGTAAAACAAGAACTACTTCTCCACAAGCAAATAATCAAAGAGTGCTGTCCTTGGTGTTGAAAGATCAGAGTTTAGACCTGGCTACTCTCTCATTACTCTCAGTAGGGCTGATGGACCTCAGAGTAGCTTATCCTTTCTTGATCTCCATTTTCGCTAATGAAAAATTGGCAGTTAGACAAGATAAACCCATTTCAATCTCTAAATTCTTTTAAGATACTCTAATAGAAATGGAATATTTAAAAAATTACCCTATTACTTTAATGCAAAAATATGGAAGTGTCTCTACATGCATTCTTTTATCTTCCAGAGTAAGTTTAAATTTAAGGTCTTTCAAAACATCATTCCACATTACGTTTCTTAGAAAAGTCTTCACCATGTACCCTAAAGGTTCCTCTTTTACAAATATATTTTAGGAGCAGCTTGAGCTGTGATTTTCCTGAACTAACTTCACATATGATATGATTTTCCAAAGAGCACTGAAATGTGATTCATCAGTTTACTATTTATCTTCAGATACTTGTCATCTTCCCAGACTTACAATTGTTTCCAGTTTTAAGGAGAAGCTTTTATACTACATCATGACATATGTAAAATGTATACGACATAGGAGTAAATCATAGTTCCTTATGCCACCTGTGTAGATAAATAGATCGATTCCAAATTATTGTTAAAATTGTCCATTTCTGGATATAGCCATCTAAGGGTACAGGCAAGTAAGGAAGAAAAAATCCAGTATTATTTTAAGACCTGAGAATTTTATAATGTTTATTCGATTTCAAAAGATTAAAAAAGTAAAAAAAAAAATCGATATTGACATTCAGTGGTAAGCTATAAAATGCTTTTGTATTATCTATTTCTCTTTTGAGTGTAAAAGCACACATTCAATAGTATTTTAAGATATTTATGATGGCAAGATGCCCAGCAAATTTACACACTTGGAGGAAGTAGTTTTGAGAAAGTGTGGCTCTCAGAGTTGCTTGAGTTGGGTGTTTCTGGACTTGGAGGATTTCTAATAATCCTTGATTTCTCTGTTAGGACAACATTGAGATGTGTTCTACATGAGTAGGCACATCTAGTGTACCTTCACTTCTTTCATATTTACATGTAAACCTTTGGCTAAATTTAAACATTTTAGAAATATTTTGAAAATGGTATCTCAAAATATACTGGTGATTAGTCCAATATGAGTTTATTTTAGCAGCAACCGAAATGTTTATACTTTTTTCCTCTCTTGTTAGGAAGGTAAGAGAGAGAAATACAAGTCAATAAACTTATTTCTGGATAACTTCAAGGTTTTCATTATGCTAAGGAAGGGTAGAGATTGTTTAAGAAACCAAAAGATCAAATATAAAACCAAAAGACTTTATTCCCCAGCTCTAATTTAGCTCCAATTCTAACTTATTTGTAAACAAATAATTCAAAAGAATTTTTCCTAGGAAATAAAATATGACACCATAATATAATAGGGCCCCATATTTTAAATCCTACACAAAGCAAATATGGACTCAAATCTGATGATGGTAATAGGTCATCACTCTCAATGCAGAGAGTTTGGTTGGAGTTTCTTTTCTCCATGTCCTTTTCCTGGGTGTTTTTGGTCTCTTACACATCTGTCTATACAATGTGAAGGACTTTGAAAGCAGCTACAGCTTGTTTTTCTCTTTCGTGTCTGCTCTGCAGTATTTCCAGCAGTGAGATTTCAGGTAAAGTGTCTTCTTTTCTGGCATAGGTTGTATTTTTCTTTTCCTTTGACATTTGATCAGTCAGATTTAAAGGTTTGGGTTTTGGGATTGTCTTAGCATATTCCAAAGCCTGAAAGCATAAAGATAAAATTTTATTTGAAATGGGAAGTGAGCCCTGGATTCCTTATATTAATCTAGTCTTAGGAAATGTTTATTGATAATATAAATGAAGAATATTGCTACAATAATGTATTAAGACAGGGATGGAAATGGAGATCAAATGGAAAATGCAAATAATGCAGTATAATGAACAGTTTAAACAAAATAAATTAGTCACATAAGAATTAGCTGTGAAAAAAAAGAGTTGAAAATGATACAGTTATGCCTTCGGATGTTTTCTTTATAAAACTGAGTTTTATTCAAGTGTTTGAAAATAGATTTCTCACGTGTTTGATCTATTTAGCTTCTGGCAGTCTTATTAAAACCAAACTTATAATAAGGAGATATTAACAGACCTTTCTATCCAAAGAAGATTTGTTATAGCTTGAGACCAAAGATATCACTGTAGTTGATATAAAACTGAGCCTCCATTATTACACCAACTATTCTTGTTCCTAGGCTCTTTGAACTCTAGCAAGTGTTTATTAGAGGTTAAACATTATTTTTTTATTTTCTTTATTATACCTGTATAAACCTAGATACTGAAAAAAGGAAGTCTTTTTTTTTCTGAGTGATGTCAGTTCTGAAAAGCATTACAATAAAAATGAGATCACTAAATATTTCTAAATCTGCCTTCATATCTGTTTTATATTTTAACAAGAGTTTCTTGATGGCTAAAATGAGAATGGATAATATATTTAGATGCTAGAAGGGAAAAAAAAAAACCCTCTCAAAACAGAAAAACTCTAGACTTCTCAGTATCGTTGCCTTGAATCTCTTCATGAAAAAATAATGGATTGGAGAAAAAAAGAAAAAGTGGCACCATGGAAACTCAAGCAAGTGAATTGAGATCTTCAAGGTCTGAGGGAGAAAGGCAATAAATAAAAAATATGATGGTCTGTGAAAGAGAACATGAAGTACAAATTCCTAAAGGCACCAAAGAGTCAATTGTTCCTCATGCAAAGAGTCCTATATCCTTATTGGGACTGAGGCAGAAACTTGCACTGCAAAGCTTCATGTCTCCATTGAACATATTTCATTCACATCATGACTTACAGTTGGATGTCTGTGACTGAGAGGGAGAACATTCTGTATTTTATGAAATCATTTTTCTTGGTTAGAGGAAATGTATATTATAACCCCTGAGGAAAAATGTAGGGGAATGAACTTGAGAGAATGAAGGAACTTTCTTTGACATAGGCACCCATAAACAGTAAGAAAACACTAATTTCCTTAAAACTTATTTTTGGTAGAGAAAGAAATTGATAGAAGAAACTACAAATCTTGATTAAGAAATCACCTTAATTCAATTTTTATGTGTGATGAACTTGGAATACTGTACTTGGAAGAAGAACTAAAGGCAATAATGAACTTCAGGAAAAGAAAAAAGTCTAACCTTATAGCATCATATGTATGTATGTCATTTTTACATCCACATCTGTGAATGATGGGTAGCTGCAGGAATGGTAGTAGCTAAAACATCCCCTGTGTTCAAAAAATGTGGGGGAATTCATTAAATTATAAGGTAATATAGGTTTCTTTTTAATTCTAATTGAAAAGATAATTGCTTACCTTCTGTCGAGGGATGGAAGATTTATTTTCAGTTTTTATTGTTTGTGGTTTTGACATAATAGATAGTGTCTTCATGTTGTACTCCTTAACTTGTTTTGCATATTCCTTTTGCTGTATTAATTTCTGCATCTGTTCAGAGAAACAAAGTTATGGTGACTTGCAGCTTCTGCTAGATCTCTCTGTTCTCTATTTAAAGTGACACTAATTTTAGTGAACTAGGCATGTTCTATCAGCAACATAGGGGGAATGGGATTACCACCCGTAAGGTGATGGCAGTGCAATGGTTAAATGGATACTTCTCCTAGAAATAGTCTTTCTCTGAGGAGGAACATCACTGTAGTCGCACACCCAGTGTTCCCTTAACAGTGGCTAAATTACATTCAGCCTCTTCTTTGTTGCATTTATCCAATTTATTTTCATTTTTGCTTCTAACTTTGAACTATACTCTCTTTTTATGCCTTGAGTGCAACTGCAGTTAAAACAGATTAAATGAAGATCTCTTTTCACTAGTGGAAAGAGAATAAAGTGGATGTACTTTTCATGGGTTGGGAAACTCTTACCCTAAGTGTCTTTTCTGTAGCCACTCTTCAAAATTACCAAGATAAACTCTATTGGAAGAGACCTACAACCATATAACATACACCTCTCTTTCTATGTGCACATCTCGCTTTTCTGCTTGGGCCTTCAAAACTAACTAAAAGGTGGATACGTAAAACAACATTAACTAAGTAGTTTTATTTTACAGTAAAAGAAATGCCTGGGTCTTTATTACCAGTGCTATTTCAGAAATGTCTCTATTCAGACTAAGACATTTGAATTAGGACTTAGTTCTGCAGGGCATCTTACACAGTTTTACTAAAAGATGGGCAAATCCAAGGCTGAAAACACTCTAAGCACATCACACTCACTTTGTCTCTGATGGATTCAAGGTCAGGTCCAAGGCCTCCAAGCTTCATGTCTCTTTTCTGATAACCTTTCAGCTTGGAACTCTAAAAATACAATCACAAAGACAGTTTCTTTTAAGAACTTGTATGCCCCTCAAAGTTGTCACAGCTACCACATAAAAAGGGAAAAAGGAAAATGGAGAATGGAAGCCTGTGTGGGCTGTTGGAGGGTGGATGCATTTCCTGACAACTTTGATTTTAATGGTAGTTATTGATAATAGTTTCTTTGGTAATTTGTAGCTGGTTAGCTAACATGTTTTGACTTTTCCACTTCTGTAATTAAAAAATTTGAAATTCTGAACATTGTAAATAAATTTCAAGTGAGTAAACTGCTCATACCATTTTTATTATAATGTGTACATTACCACTTTACTGCCGCTGCTATTATTATTTTGTCTAGTCTTCCACAGTCTCATGAAACCAAATGACTTCCCTGGAAGAGGTAATCTAAATGAATCAGGTAAGCACATTAATTCAAAAGAGTACTCTGTCTAATGATGCCATAATATTCAAAAGAAAGTAAACACTTAAGAGTTGAGAGTCTAGGCAAGACCTGCTGAGAAACTCATTTTATTCAGTGTGATTTGGATATTTTGATGGGTACAAATAATTTTATATTATTTTTATTAGTATTTCACATTTAAAGGGACAGAGTAACATAATGAGGCAATTTAATTAATAGATTATGACCCTTGAGCACAATAACAGGCAGGAAAAACACTAATGCCTTCCTGAACTGTAGAATAGATTAAGATATTCTTCAAACTGCCATTTTTGACATTAAAACTAACTTGGTACTTGAAGCAGATGCCCTTGTAGTGAAACCAAATCCTTTCTTTGAGTTTAGGAGTTCATTTGGTTTCCTTCCTTGGGAAGGATAGGAAGGACAATACCAAAGTGATGGTTTGGATGATAGTAATTACCTTAGGGCACATCTAGGTTGGTGCTTAGACTGGTAGAATGGAGAAAGAATAGCCATACTGAAGAGGCATCAGTGCTGTGCTAACCCTGCATGCTAATGGCAAGGCATGGTATTTTCTAAATTTTGAAAGCTCCTGTTAATTATGAAGTCCTAAGATATATAACATATGTAATGTGCCCTTTCCTAAGATAGAATTTGGCAGAGATAGTACAGAGACTTAAAAAAATTATTTCTTCATATTATTTCTTCATATTAACTCTCAAATCTTAACAGCAAACTGATGGCTACACGTCGTATTAACCATTACAAGAATGTTCTCTCACAGTGGTCTACTGACTACCCGGAGGTCATACCAATTAGCTTCTCCATTGCCATTTCCCACTGTAGAGGCTCAGAGCCAAATATTCTTTTACCTTGGCCCCCAGCTCTGAGCTCTGTCCCATGGGGTACGAGTGAAAGTTTGATGGGTTTGATAAAGGGTGCATCTTAGAAAGCTTTTATTTGGACTAGTGCAGTCCCTCCCTCTTTCCTTTTTTCTTCCCTGGAATGTGGATGTGATTCCTGGAGCTGGAGCTGCAGAGGTAATCTTGTAACCAGGAAAGAAAAAAACAAAAAAATTACACGAATACTGGTTCTGATGTGTTGAGTTGTAGAACCACCATGTAGGAACCACTTACTTGTAGATTAATTTTAAGAAAAATGAACCTATATTTTTGAAGTTGCTGTAAATAGTAATTCTGTGACTTGCAGCTGAAGTTGTTATTTCTATGATACTACAAAATTTCTATGGTACATCTCAGTGCTGCAAAGGGCCAAAATTATATGTCATATAGGCAACGCTTCTACACTGCAAGGATTAAAAGTTCTGTAAATAGAATTTGCCTGATTAGAATGTTAAACATTTATATTCAAAACCCTTTTCGTGATTCTAATTCTGAGAGGAAAGAAGAGCCTTTTCTAAAGAAGCCTTTGGACTATAATCATTAAAAATTAATAACATTAAAGTATATAGAAGAAATATTGTTCACTGAAAGCATTTCAAAATCATAAATTTCCTTTAAGTAGTCATCACCCAGCAAAAACCCTACAGCTGCTTCTGCCCATTAGACCTATTTGTTTGTACTTTTATAAAATTGTCCCTATGCTACAATTTATTTTGTTATTTTTTCATTAAGCAGCTTAGCATTACACTGTATTTCCCTGTCACTGTTTTTTGAAAATGTAATTTTTATGCATAACGTTCAATTGTCTAATTATAGTTAAATTATTTAGCTATTCTTCTAAATGTTGAACACTTAAGATGTAGGGATGAGCACTCTGATAACTTTTTGAGACAAATTGAGAAGTGAGATGGAGACAAAATCATGAACATTTAAGGTTATTAATGAACACTTCTATTAACAATGTATAAGAATGCTCTTTTTGTCTAAACCTGCATTACACTGGATAGTATCACATTTTAAAACCTTTGCTAATTTTTAATAGGTGAATGAACCCAGACATATTTTGCAATTACAAATTTGTTCTTTATCTGACATATGCCATCTGTACCATTGTTTTGCAATCACTAAGTTACTATTTGCCAAAGTAAACTAATAACGAAAAGGAGAGAACTCTACTCATATCTAAGTCATAAATCCAATTTGTCCAAAACCGATGAAAAATAAATGATTGGTGCCCAGAAATCACATCCTTAGTCTGAAGCAGCTTAACTTTAATCATTGCACTGACTCACAAAAGATACATTGTGAAGCATGAATAATTGCTCACTGCTCCCCAGTTGCAGTTCTAACTATCACCTTGAATAAACGTCTTGGCTGTCACAGAAAAACAGCCAAGGGTCTAGCATTACATATTGAAACGAAGGAAAGAGGGTGGCTCAAAGGGACTATCTCCAAATGACACTGACCCCTTTACAGGATAAGCTGCTTCTAGCAAAGAGACGTTTCTCAAGGGAGAGTGATAGCTCCTAACAGAATTTGTTCTGGTTGACTGGCAATGAAAAATCCTGGATTTACTTAATTTTGGCTCAAGTAATCTTGATTGGTTCACAGCACTGCAAGTTTGTTTGATCTCTTTCCATCATAAGTCTTTCTAAGAGCTTTACTGAGGTATTTCATATACCACAAAATTCACCCATTTGAAGTTGTGCAATTCAATGGTTATTTAGTATATTCATCAAGTTGTGCAAACATCATCACAATCCAATTTTAAAACAATTTCATCACCCTAAAAGGAAACCCCATACCCATTAGCAGTAGCTTCTCTTCACCTCCACCTCCAGCCCTAGGCAACCACTAATCTACTTTCTGTCTCTTCGAAAGGCTTTTAAAGTAAATTAATTCCTAGAATTTACTTTGATTTACTTCTCCTTGGCTGTTATACTACTAAAAGGTCACAACAGCCCAATGCCAAAAAAAAAAAAAAAAAAAAAAAAATCAACAACGATAGTCCTGTTAGGTCTCTAAACACAGTGGGGGAATATAGGCATGTTCTCAACAAATCCCTGATGATTTGCAGCTGTATTTGCTAACATGCTCACCCTGGCTCTGGCTGATGATTGCTAAGACCAGAACTGCCCCTCTGAACTGTGCTCACCATTGATCTCTTTACTGAAGGATGGTGTTGGACTTTTCTGATGGAAGGTTTCTGCCAGTAATTAATGACACTTCTCACAAGCCAGAAGAGTGATTTTTATTGTAAACTTGCAAAGTGTGCCTGAACTGAAATTGACATTGACTGTCTCTGAGGACATGTTTCAACTCTGAAATGTTGTGCCCTGCTGTGAGGGACACTGCAGGGCTTTTCTCCAGAACATTCCTCAGATGTGTAAATGTGAGAAAGTTACTGAAAAACAAGACAAAAAGACAATGTCTCAAATACTGGAGAACAGCAAGTGAAGGAAATTTGCTCTGCGGTTGCTAAACTTAATCCAAATAAACCTCTTCTTAGAAGCAGTCAAGCAGCAATACCCAGATTGTCTGTGACAACAAACACATGAGTTAATTACTGCAGCTCAGCTCAACACAGTTAGCTGTCAGAGAACTCCTTAAGCAGTTATTTTATGGTGGGTTGCAATAGATATTTTTATACTGTTTGTCATCCCTTGCACCATGTTAATCTCTTATTGCCTGACTCTGGATTTAATGGCATGGACAATGCTTAGTATTCATAAATCAGTCACAATAGAACTGAGACTGAGAAGAACAATGGTGCTTGGGCCTATTATCTTTACAAATCCTCAAATTTTTAATGTCATTCAAATAGATTCTCTTGGAAACCACAATATTTGCTGACTAGCAAATGGGCATGACCTGAATAATGATTCCTTCTGTCTGGTGCCCTGGCTACCTGCTGTCCTATACAAATGGCTCAGTGCTAAATCACTTTAGCTTCTGGAATAGTTTAAAGGACAAAGAAGACTTCTGTGTATTTGTCAGATGTAGCTTGAAGGTGTTGGATGAAGAAAATGGATATGTATGAGTTGTAACATTCCTAAAGAAGGGAGGAAGGTAAGAATTTTTCAAGTTGGAAAGAGGTTTTGGGAAGCAATAATTGGAAGTTTTCTTTCTTCCTCTTGTCTACTCTCCCATGCTCTTAGATTTCTGGTGATACACACTGTCACCAGGGTACTTTCCTCTACCTTTTCTCAGTAAAACATGAATGCAAATTACTAAGAGAAGGAGGAAGGGAAAGGAAATGAACATTTAGTTGATGTTTGGACTTTACTAGGGACTAAGCTAAGGCTATAATACATTATTTCACTTAATTATCATACTAAATCTACATAAAGAAAAACTCCGATATTGTATCTGAAGAAATTGGGATTCAAGTGAGTTAATAACTTGCCAAGTCACACAGGTATTAGGGGATAGAGCAGAGATGAAAACTTAGAAATGACTGAGTCCATGACTTCCACTAAACCCTGCTCACTAAGTACTGAACTTAAAAGCTTGCATTTTCAACAATAATCCATAGTTGGCAAGAATCCTAACTCTGAAGGTTTTTCCTGAGGTAGTGTATTTGAGCTATATTTTAGGCCCTGGGGACATGTAAGCTCCAGAGTGAACAGGCCATTCCCACCTTGAGAATGTGTTGGCCCCAGTGCTCTGCATACATTTCGCTATAGAAATAATAGTGTGCATAGTGTCTGGCTTCCTTGTTTAGTGTACAAAACTTATGAAGTACTTGAAAATGGTATTGATGGTACCTCAGAACCTACCATGTAATGATATTTCTGTGGAAAAAGAAGTTACCTGTGATCCCAGAAACACATTTCTTCTAATTTACAGAGAAACTGGAGATCATCCCAGCTCCATGCCACTAGTCGTGGTTTCCACAGCCTGGGTCTGGATTAGGGACCCCAGTGGAATAGAGGATATGAGAGAGTGGAGTCAGAATGAGAAGTTAAAAGAGCTCTCAGGTATGATATGTGAGGGAGCTGCGGTAGGGACTCCAGGGCCGTGAGGGAGCTGAAGACCTGGGCTGCACAGGCCTCCATGGTGGGAACTACAGGAGTGGGCTGTGTGTTTCCTGTCCATCAACCTCTGAGGTCTTATCTCAGTCCAAGCCAGTCCTCCTCTTCTTCTCTTTAATATGATCCACCATCTATTCTAGTCCAACTTCCCCCCTTTTTTTTCAAGGCCACACTTTTCTTTTTCTCTGAGAGTCCCACCTGAGGGTCCAGTGACTTCATACCCCCCTAACTTCCTTGAATGCTTTGCATCTGCCCTGCATGCAAATCTAATCACGGTTAACATTCTTCAGTTGTGTGTTTACCCCCACCACAGAATAAAGTTCTCCTTCTTCAAATAATAAACAAGGTCCATGTAAGCCCCTATCTACTTCTGTACATCTCTTGCCATGCTGTGCCTCCCAGTTTCAATGACAGCAACACTGAAATGCTGTCAGTTCCTAGCATGTGTCATGGTGTCAAGCTTCCTCATGCTGGTCCATGTGCTTGAAATTCTCTTTCAGTCTTTTTTCTTTTGCTAACTCTTGGCCACCCTCTAAGACTCAGCTCACAATTAAGTCCTGAAGCTCTGCTTGACCCACAGGTTGAGATGTGTCCTTTGTGTTCCTCTGTATTCCCCATACATTTCTCTCCCTTAAAAAATTTGTTTAAAACATTATACTAAAGCCATTTACATATGTGTATTCCCTAGTTCCATTTAACTGTAAACTTCTGTTGGGGAAGGGTCATAGCTCATTTTCTTTACATCCCAGCACCTACTACAATTTCTAGCGGTTATTCAACAAATATATGTCAAATTGAAGTAAGGATGATTCCCTAAAACTGCCTTATGGTGGGTGTCCCTCTGGTCCAAGGCCCCTCATTCCCTCAGTTGCTGAGAGTGTTGTCTGCTATGGCTCACAGCTGAGTCCCTCCCTAAGAACTGCCCTTGGCCAAATGGAGCTGTTATGCCCAAAGTTACAATCCTTCCTCAGGGGCAGTCAATAGCCAATGGCTGGTCCATGTGGGGCAACAAAAGCCTAGGTTCCTTGCCTTTGAAGGCCATCCCAACTTTAGAACTCTTTTGAGTTTGAATGAGGCATCTTTTGCATCTTTACAACAGTGCACCTTCTCCCCCTGCCCAGGCCTGCTCACTCCTCAATAACCCTCATGCATAAAAATTTCCATTTCAGTGTCTGTTCCCAGGGTACCCAACTCAAAACAGGCCTATTCCCAACCAGGTCTTTCCCTGTTGCCCTGTAAAATGAATGTATTTTACAGATATTTCCTTACTGTGTGACACTATAAGCAAGTGATCTTTCCCAAGGGATTTTTATTGCTTGTCACAGTGGAGAAATATAAAGGACATAAAAAGCCTCCTTCGATGCCCCTCCCTTTCTTCCTAGAAACCTTCCACTTTGCCATCTCTCCCCAGCAATTTCCCTTATTTAACAATATAGACACAACTGGAAATATTTCAGTGCACAAAGGAGCTAATAATGGTGAATCTTAGGGTAAACAAAGAACTCAGTAAAGACTAGCAAATATTTCAGAAGAAAGCTCAGTCATCGGCTATCCTGAACATTTTACTGCAGGAGCTGAGGTGACATAGGGCCAAGAAGAGTTCTTGAGGGGAGGAGGGAAAGCGGTGGATGGTGGGAGACATGCAGTGGCAACAGTGGTTTTCACTCACTCAACCCTAATTTCTCTTCTTCTCCCTCTGCTCTCTATATGAATGTACGTGGAGACTCAGCCTAGACTTGGGGGTGAGATGGGGTGTGGGGAGCTTTTCCGAGGGTATGATATTTAAACTGATGCCAAAAGGATGACTAGTGCCTCTCAGCAAATGTAGACCCTTCCCTGAGATGAAACAAGAAGGAGGTAGAAATGGTATCCATGCAGCACTTCCAGGAAGAAGAAGAGGGAAATTTCAGGCAATAGCAAGGGCTCAGGTAAAGATGTTCCTCAGGACTTGGGCTACCCAGTTGTGGCAGCAGCTTAGTAGTGACCATCCTTCCTCCAGGGCTAAAATAATGGGAATGAAAATCAAGGTTCATCTGTACTGTATTATCAAAACAAGAGGTTACTTTTATTACCTTAATGCTGCTTCTTTTCCTATGTTTTTTTCCTTTTTCCAGTTGAAACAGATAGCCTTCAGAATTACTACGACTAATTTTCATTTGCTTTCTTTGAATTCTCTCTGAACTGAGTTGGGATTCACTTTCTACCCTTGATAATATGGGTGGAAATGTGACACTGGATAAAGCCCCTTCACTGGGCTGCACCTCAGTCAGTTGCAATAAGGCTTGCTGATGTTGCTCCATGATCTGAGCAAGCTGTGAATCTGGAGATGCTCTAGCAGGTTGGCTGTCAGAGGAAGAATGAAATTTCCTTAATGGAAAAAGAAGCACAAATCTGTTAATAAAACCTAGAGACACAAGACTTCTAGCATAAAAGTCTTTATGAACCATTAATTTGATGTACTTATTACTCCCTAAATCAAATTAATGATCATTACCTTAATCTTTTCATAACACATTAATTTCTCATATCTTAAAATGCTCCTGTTTTTTGCTTTAGGATATTCTAGCTCCTATTTAGAACTTTCATTTAGTGCATTCAAAATAGAAAAAAAAAACACCGCCATTTTGAAAACTAAAACTTCCCACTCCAAAATACCTGAAAATGTTGGATTAAACAAACACCCTTTTAAATATTTACTTGAATTTCTAAGAGAGGCAGGGAATTTTCAAAGACCAAAGTCTCCAGCAATTCATAGGTCTAAAAACACCAACTCCCCAAACCAAAAAAAAAAAAAACCAAAAAAACCCAAAAAACAACTAAATTAGATTTTAGATAAGCTAAAGCTATAGCTTTCTTGGTAGGAGTTTTGGACCCAAGAGCTTGAGTTTTAACATTTAACACTAGTATGGGATATGTGAGATCTTGGCCCCATGTGGAGCAGGGAATCAGAACTGAGATGCCTGCATAAAGTCTGTAACCCTTGAAGAGCTACATCCTCAATAAAAAGGTGAATTAGTGAAAAACTCATTTGCCAGCCTTGAGAAACAACAAAGCAAGCCTATGTGTCTTGGTCTAGGCTATTAATTGAAAAAAAAAAAAAAATCCCTGTAAATTTCTTTCGAACAATATTTGGGGTTCAAATTTACCTTACCCACATAATCATGGGAATCAAACATCAAGAAATTAACATAAAAATGATCTGGGAGGAGGGATACCTGTAATATCTGGCAGAAACAAATATAAAAATTATCTGGAGGGACACACTCCCACCCAAGTCTACATAGGTATCTACAGACAAGACTGATAAATTTAAGTTCACAATCCAGAATTCTAGAACATATGAGGAAATAATCTACCAAGTATGAGTCAGCAGACAAACATGCACACACACAAAAAGCAGTCGTATATTTCTAAAAAAAAAAATCAGATGACAGAGTATCTGATAACATTTATAAAGTAAGCATGTTTGAAATTATCAAAGATGTAAAAGAAGAAGTCAAAACTCTGGGAAACATTTGGAAAATAAGAATAAGGTTTTAGTCAAAACCAAATAGAAATTCTAGACATGAAAAATACCATCGTTGAAATTTATGACTTGAACAGCTGGAGAAAATTATTGCACTGGAAAATTTATCAGAAAAAATTTCTCAGAAGCACAGAAAGATAAAAGCTGGAAAATAAACAGTTAAAAAGACATGGAGTCTAGAATAAGAGAATCTAATATACACCTATTTGGTATTTCTGGAGGAAAAATAGAACAAATATGGAAGATATGTTCAAAGAGAAAATGGGTGGTATTTTTTCGGATTTTTTTTTGAAAGAGATGAATCCTTAGATTTAGGAATCACAAACAAGATAACAAGCAAGATTAAAAATTTCATACACCAATCACAGTGAAACTTCAGAACATTAAAAACAAAGGAGACAAAAAAATGGTGTAGATAATAGAGGCTCTGTTCATCCCTCTGGAGACCAAATCAGAGTTGTGACAGAAGCAAGAAGCAAACAGCAAGGAAAATCACCTGGGATCTAGATGAACAAGCCGTAAAACTAGGGAGAAGTCTAAGAAATCACCTGCAATGGCAGAAGGTAGGATGGGGCAAGACTTGAAACTAATAATAAAATTAAATTTAAAAAAGCCTTAAACAAACAAACAAACAAACAAAAAATCAAAGGAGAGACCCTTGTAGCCAACGAGATCTCAGCAAAGTGGGAATAGAAGTAACATATCTCAAATAATAAAGGCCACCTATAATAAATGTAGAGCTAATGCCAGGCTGCCTGGTCCCCAGTGGCTGAGTGGGACAGAGGCGGCAGCAGCTGCAGATGCCTCTTAAAGGGGCCGTGTCTGTGAGTGGACTTTACCAGTGACAGACCTGCTCACTGTGAGCACCAGTGCAGGTTTGGCTGCACAGGGTGGGCACCAGAGACTTACAAGGGGACACTGAGTTGTCAGAGTGAGGGCCAAGGTGAGACTCACTCTGTACAGAAGTGCTGGTGGTATCCATTGGTCCTCTGTTGAGCCCTCTCTGCTCCCAGCGAGCAGACATAGCGCCAGTGGAGACGTCTTCAAACTGGATAACAGAGGTCACTCTGCCCAGAGGATTCCATGAAACCCTGCCTCCCTCAACTCGTGGGCCCCTGCCCCAAGCCACATCCAGGTGTGTCCTCACTTAGTCAGGTGCCCCTTGCTGAGCAGCGCCTAGACTTACACTGGTGGCAGCTGGTCTCGGTTTCTATTGGGGCCTTTTGAGGCAACTACAAGCACAGCATCTGTGGATTGCTTGCTGAATCTTAACAGGTGGCCCTGGAGGGGCACAGTCTGGGGCTAAACTTGGCCTGCAGCTGAACCCCTCTCAGGACTGTGCCACTGGACACCTACCACACAAAGCTGTACTAATAAGACTGGGAGACTTAAGAGCTTTGCTTAGTACATAGAGACAGACACAGAAAAGCAGCCAAATTGGGAAGACAAAAAAGCAGAAACCAAAAGAAAGAACAGAACAGAGATCCAGAAATACTGGAGTCAAGCAATCTAACAGATAAAGAGTTCAAAACACTAGTTATAAAGATGCTCAATGAACTTAGGGGAAGTGTAGATGAATTCAGTGAGAACTTCAAAAAGAGATAAAAAACATAAACATGAAAATGGAAATTATAATCAGAAATGAAGAACACATTATCTGAGATGAGAAGTATATTAAATGGAATAAGCAAAGTGAATAAAGAAGAGGATCAAATGACCTATATAGAGGATGGGAAAGCCAAGGACACTCAATCAGAATGGCAAGAAAAAAGAAGCCAAGACTATAGTAATAATTTAAGGAGCCTATTAGACACTATTAAAGGTAAAAATATCCATGTCATTGGTGTATCTGAAGGAAAACAAGATGTTGAAGAGCTATTTGAAGAAATAATGATGGAAAACTTCCCTAACTTGGTGAAAGAAATAGGCATAAAACCCCAGGAAGCTCAGAGAGTCCCAAAAATCATGAACCCAAAGAAGCCCCCACCAAGACACATCATAATTAAAAAGCCAGTGGTTAAATACAAAGAGAGAATCTTAAAACCAGCAAGATAAAAGCAGTTAGTTACCTACAAGGGAGCTCCCATAAGACTGGCAGCTGATTTATCAAAAGAAACTATGCAGAATAGAAGGGCTTGGCACAAAATATTCAATGTGATGAAAACCCAGGACCTACAACCAAAAATATTTTATCCAGCAAGGCTATCATTTAGAGTTTAAGGACAGATAGAGCTTCCCAGACAAAAATAAGTTAATTCATCAACGCCAAGCCAATATTACAGGAAATGTTGGAGGGATTTCTTTAAGAAGAAAAAACATGTATTTCTTTAAGAAAACAGGGATTTCTTTAAGAAGAAAAAACTGGAATAAAGAATAGTAACAACTACATTTCTACTGACAAGTACCTCAAAGGGAAAAGAATTAAGTGCTCCACCCAAAAGATAGAGTGGCTGAATGGATAAGAAAACAAGACCCCTATATATGCTGCCTACAAAGGACTCACTTCAGATTAAAAGACACACACAGACTAAAAGGAAGGGAATGGAAAAAGATATTGCCTTGATGGAGCTAG
>NW_006492031.1:2316245-2356997 GCF_000325575.1 Pteropus alecto | reverse complement strand
GGGAAAGAGGAGAGGGATTGTTTTATAAATGATATAAATGTCTAAGCAATGAACTGTATACTTGAAACTAATAATAAAATTAAATTTAAAAAAGCCTTAAACAAACAAACAAACAAACAAAAAATCAAAGGAGAGACCCTTGTAGCCAACGAGATCTCAGCAAAGTGGGAATAGAAGTAACATATCTCAAATAATAAAGGCCACCTATAATAAATGTAGAGCTAATATACTCAATGGAGAAAGACTAAAAGCATTTTCCTTACAGGAATAAGATAAAGATGCCCACTTTCACCACTCCTCTTCAACATTGAATTGAAAGTCCTAGCTATGACAATCAGACAAGGAAGGGGAAATAAAAGATATCCAAATTGGAAAGGAAAAAGTAAACTGTCATTATCTGCAGATGACATGATAATATATATAGAGAACCCTAAAGATTCCACCAAAAAAAAGACAAAAACAAAAACCTGTTAGAACTAATTAATGAATTCAGTAAAGTAGCAGGATGCAAAATTAATATTCAGAAGTAAATGGCATTTTTATACACCAATGATGAACTTTCAGAAAGAGAAATTAAGAACACTATCCCATTTACAATTGCATCAAAAACAATAAAATATCTAGTAACCAAATTAAGCAAAACACAAAGCTGTACTAATAAGACTGGGAGACTTAAGAGCTTTGCTTAGTACATAGAGACAGACACAGAAAAGCAGCCAAATTGGGAAGACAAAAAAGCAGAAACCAAAAGAATAAAATGGCCATACTACCCAAAGCAATCTATAGATTCAATGCAATCCATATCAAAATACCAATGGCATTTTTCAGAGAACTTGAACAAATAATCCAAAAATTTATATGGAATTATAAAAGGTCCTGAATAGCCACAGCAATCTTGAGAATGAAGAACAAAGTTGGAGGTATCACATTACCTGATATCAAACTATACTACAAGTCTGCAGTAATCACAGGAGCATGAAACTAGCATAAAAACAGATACACTGATCAAAGGAATTGAATAGAGAACCCAGAAATAAATCCATGTCTATATACTCATTTAATATATGACAGTGGAGGTAAGAATATACAATGGGGGCAAAGATGGTGTCTTCAATAAATCATGCTGGGAAAACTGGGCAGATAATTGCAAAAAAAAGAAAAAGAAAAGAAAGAAACTGGACCACCTTCATCCACCATATACAAGGATAGACTCAAAATGGATTAAAGACTTAAATATAAGACCTGAAACCATAAAACTTCTAGAAGAAAAGATAGGCAGTAAACTCTCTGATACTGCTACCAGTAATTTCTTTTTGAATATGTCTCCTCGGGTAAGGGAAACAAAAGAAAAAATAAACAAATGAAACTACATCAAACTAAAAAGGTTTTACATAGCAAAAGAAACTGTCAATAAAATGAAAAGACAACTTACTGAATGGGCGAAGATATTTGCCTGTGATACCTCAGATAAGGGGTTAATATCCAAAAATATATAAAGAACTCATACAACTCAACAACAAAAAACAAACAATCCAATTAAAAAATGGGCAGAAGACCTGAACAGATATTTCTCCAAAGAGGAAATACAGATGGCCAACAGTCATATGAAAAGATGCTCAGAGAAATGCAAATTAAAACCAAAATGAGATCTCACCTGATACCCATCGGAATGGCTATCATTAATAAGTCAAAAACCAGCAAGTACTGGCGAGATTGTGGAGAAAAGGGAACCTTCATACACTGTTGGGATTGTAAATTGGTACAGCCTCTATGGAAAACAGTCTGGAGGTTTTTCAAAAAATGAAACATGGATATACCTTTTGACCCAGCAATTGCACTTCTGGGCATTTATCCAAAGAAAACCAAAACAATAATTCGTAAAGATCTATGCACCCCTATGTTCATGGCTCAATTTACAATAACCAAGATATGGAAGCAACCTAAATGCCATCGACAGACAATTGGATAAAGAAGTTATGGTTCATATATACAATGGAATATTACTTAGCCATTAAAAAATGAAATCCTACAATTTGCGATGACATGGATGAACCTAGAGGTTATTATGCTGAGTGAAATAAGTCAGGCAGAGAAAGATAAATACCATATGATTTCACTTATATGTGGAATCTAAGGAACAAAAAGAACAAATAAATCAAAAACAGACTCACAAATACAGAGGACAATATGGTGACTGCCAAAAGGAAGAGGGGTGAAGGGAGAAAGGGGTGAAAGGCTAAAGAAGTACAAATTAGTAGTTGAGAGATGGTCACGGGGATAGGGACCATGGCATAGAGAATGCAGTCAGCATTAATGTAATGACTATGTGTAGAGCCAGATGAGTAATAGAGTAATCGGGGGGATCATTTCATAAACTATATAAATGTCCAACCAACATACTGTATACTTGAAACTAATAATGAAATTTAAAAAGCAAACAAGAGAAAAAAAGATAAAAAAATGGAATGATAATTATATCAGCAAAAGACTTTTAAAAGAAACGCAGAAACCAGGAGATAGAAAAATAATGTTTTTAAAGAGTTTAATAGTTTACCAGGTTAAACTATAATTAAAGGTAGAGGGCAAAGTAATTTCAGATAAGTTTACCAGTGACATACACTTGAAATAACTTCTAAAGAACCTACTTCGGGAAGAAAGAAAATGGAAGAGAGAATATGAGGCAAACACATTGATATACAATTATTTAAATCTAAAACCATTTTCTCGATATGACAATAATGAAAGCAATAATTAATTTTGGAGATAAAAGTGCTAGACAAGATGCTGGACAAAAATAATATGTATGGCAGAAAGGGTGATTGAATTATAACAATCAAATGATTTTGTATTCTGGAGGAGAATAGAAATATTCATTTAATACTAGACTCGTTAAGTATGTAAGTTAAAAAAATAGAAAGAAAATGTGTATTTTCAAATCAGTAGAGGGAAAAAGTAAATAGAAGATATAAAAGACACAGAAAAAGAGTGATTAGAAAGGATAAATTAAGATGGTTGAAATAAATTCAAATATATGAGTATCGCAATAAATGTAAGTAGGTTAATGTTGAAAATCTACCCACAAACAACAACAAAATGCCAAACAAAAAATACACATGGTCTAAATAGTTTTACAAGAAAATTCTATAAAACCTTTAAGTAATAGATAATTTCAATTGGATATGAAGTATCCTAGTGGATGTAAAATGGGGAAATATTTCTCAACTCATTTTATAAGGCTCGTATAATCTTGATAACACATCTAGATAGGGTCAGTGGCAGAGAGGAAAATTTTAAGCCAATCTCACTTTATGCATGTGAATTTAAAATCCTAAATAGAGTGCTAACAAATCAAATCAAACAAAAAATACAGTATGACAACTTGGGTTAATTCTAGGAATAAAAGGATGGTGTAACATTAGAAAATGTTGATATATTTAACCACATTAAAGGAGTAAAGGAGAAAATTTTTAATTGATTCAGAAAAAGTATTTGATAAATTAAATGACCATTTATGATAAAAGTTCTTTGCAAAAGGAATAGGAATGGGAGGAAATTTCTTCCCTATCGTCCCTCTCTACCAAAAATTAAATATTCTTTTTAGTGGTAAAAATGTTATTAGTTCTCCCTCTAAAGTCAGGGAAAAAAATACAAGGATGCCTGTTATCTATCACAATCTCTAGGATGCTAACTCTGAATTTTAATGAATGTACATTCCATACCTCTAAGTGTAGCACTTAAATGTCTTCTGATCAATTCATATGTGTACGATTGTCTCTCTACTTTCAAGTAAGCTCCTTGAAGGAACCCACGCATCATACTACTTTTGCATTTTCTGTAGGCTTTTAGCACTATATTCAGCATGTATTAGGTGTGTAATAAACACCTTTAATTGAATGACATCAAGAAATATCCCCTGAAGTGCTTTTAAAAGTAACTTTCCTTTTTTTCTGATAAGAAGTAATACAGCTCCATTATAGGGAATTTGAATAATTCAGAAAGTATAAAGAAGAAATTGAAAATAAACCTAATCTCACTTGCCAGAGATAATCACTATTGACATTTTGGTGCATTTTTCTTCTTTTGTGCACATTTTAATATAGTAGAGCTCATACTCTTTAGTGTAACTTTGTATCTTACTATTTTCTTTTTATAGAAGTATTTCTTCATGACCATAGTTTTAATGGTTACATGATATTAAATATCACAATTTACACAGACATCTCTTTATTGTTGGATTATTGTCATTTCTGTAAATGACATTTTTGTGCATATATATTTTTCTGTATTTTAGATTCTTTTTTTTTTTTTTTTTTTTTTAGGATAGGCTATAACAGTGTTGGAGGTAATTTGTTTCCACCAAACAGTATTGTAACCCTCAAAATATAGTGAGCTTTTTTGATTAGGTCTCACTGTCCTTCTCTTCTCCCTCCAACCTCTGGTTTAATGACAGTGAAAAAGTAGGCGAAACAGGGGAAAAGAAAATAAATACATAAAAAGTGGACTAATTTAGGCGGAAATCAGAGCCAAGGATGTTGTTAGGTAAATTTTTCCTCTAATTGTGACCATCTCTATGATCTCCCCTTTCCCATTTCTCTTTCTCCCTCTCCTGTCTTTCTCCAGCAATCTCTCATTTCTTCTCTAAAAAAACCACCTGAGAAAAAGAAATTCTTACCATAATATTTCCAAGTTCTTATATTTTTTCTCCATATAAGTTTGTTCAGGTTGCTTCTTATTTTCAGTTACTCCATTAACATTTATGTTAGAAACAGACTGGGAGCCCTTCTGGCTCAGGGGTGCTTGTCTCATAGTAGATTCATTAAGGTAGTTCAAGTCCATATTGGATAGAGCATTGATGTGTAGCTGCTGGTATGAAAATCTTTTCTCTTCGTGGTCTCCGTGTCCTCTTCCTTTATTAAAATTCATCACTGAGTGATATCCAGTAGAGTTTTTATATAATACCTTGTCAAAAGCCTGTGGTGGTAGAGCATATTTATTGGAGGTTACTTTGGGATCCTGGCTCCTAAGTGCACTTGAGCGTTGCAAATCATTGTTGGGGGCATTCATAATCACAATTGTTTCATGTTTTATTGAAGTATCAAAAGGCTTATTTTGGTTTTGTTGCTGTCTAGGAGTGTTATTCTGGTTTCCTTGACTGACAACCAGCTCTTCAGTCACCAAAGACTTCAAGCCATTATTGTGTTTCTGCTGCTTTTGAATCTTGTACTTGGCTGGTCTTCTGGCAGGTCGTTGGCCATTGGCTGTTTCAGAAGATGGACCTCTTGGTACATTATGTGATTTCGTACTTTCATATCGAGACGAGTGTTCCTGTTAATTCCAACAAGATACTTTTGGTTATGTAAAGCTAAAAGATTGGCACTCTTCACAAATTTTAAATTAGTATTTTTCAAGTTGGGAGTTGAGACTTCTAGGAAGGTGATCATGGAATTGAAAGGAGATTAAGAGTTCAAAGTGTCCTTTCCTAATTTCAGGCAATGAGAAAGTGATTAGCTGGTGATACCTCTTGGCAATTTCAGATTATGAATTTTCTAGAAAGAAATAGAATTTAGAATGGGCTTTATATTAAAGGCAAGTCTTTGACTTAAAATGTTATAAAATGAAGTGTTACCAAGGTTGGGGGAGGGGGAGTAGATTTACCACTAAAGAGCTATGTACAAAGAGTGCAAATGTATATCAAAATATCAAAGTTTATTTTAACTAAGATCGCTATTTAAAAAATCTTAACCAAAAAGAACATCAATGATTTGCTTTACCAACCAAGTTCAAGTTTAGTATGAAATACAATTCAGATTACCAGATCTTCTTACTCATATAGTTCAGAAGTTAGAAATGACCTTTTCATCAGATGAACTAAATTAGATTTTATTCAGAGGATTATAAAAGTCTGTACTGTGATACAGACGGCATCTGTGAAATCACAAGAGTTGTTTGGATTCTCTTCCTTAATATAGCCTATACTTAGGCAATCAAACATCTGGGGGAAATATTTCAATTTCACAAGTCTTCATGCCTTTCAAAGTCTTGTAACAATAAAATGTACTCCCGATATAATAGATACACTATGTAACTATATTGTGCTAAACCATTAGGAATTATTTCCAAAGAATAAAGCACTCATTACTTTGTGAAAAACTAGCTGAGTTAAGAGACCTTTGGAAAGAATGATTAAATACTTGCTGAAAACAGTAAGATGACCATATGCATTAGCATGTTGTATAACTGTAACATTTCTTCCTTTCTTAACACGCATTAAAAAAAAAATCTCTATGGTCTGTATCCATGCAATGTTAATCGAAAAATGCAAGTTACCTGGCTCATTTGAGAAAAAACCTTGAAGTGAATAAATCATGTTTTTGCTTAAGCTGTTTGTTTTAGCTTGCTGTGAAGAATGATCAAAGTATTACAATGAGTTCAACTTTTATTTCACTTTTTTTATATAATCACTAACTCATCCTATTCCTGTAAATATTTTATTTTGAATGAAATTTCATTGTAATGATAAAGTCGAGACTGCTTAAAACAGTAATATGTGATATTACTTCTTATGCCAGATTTTAAAGTAAGAATGACTTATAATTTGAAATTTATTTTAGATTCATTTAGAGTATTCTCCTTAGAGTATTCTCCTTAGAATTTGAACTTTCTAAAGGATTGTCTAGGTCTGATTAGCACCTCTAGATTCTAAGTTTTACCTGTGTTACTCCAAAAAAGAAAACTTCCTTTCCTGTATTTCAATCAAGAAAGGTTCTTCCTTCCATGCAGTATATTGAGCTGCATGGGAAATGTGGGCGAGATAGTTCTGCAACTAAATAGCCCAAGAGCATTCTTCCTTGTAGTAGACCCAGAAGAAATGATTATTTTACAATCTTATCAATGTATTCATGAAATGTAGGGGCTCCTTTCGAAGGGCAAAAAAAGACTGCCTTTGCTGTTGATGTGGATAATGTCGTTCTTTCCAATATTTGTTCAGCATTTTAATTGCTAGAAAAATAAGTGACCAGAAACTCTTTTTCTGCTGCCGTCTGACAGTTCATTCTTCTCATTCCAACCAAAAAAGAAAAAAAAAATATCAGGAATTTTTTTCTAGGGCACCAGACCCCAAATCTTGGGTTATCACTTGGTTTTAATCACGTTATTTAGTCCTTTGCTGCTAACAATTCAGATTATAATAGTACTCTTCAGAGGGTGCTTTGTCAACAAGGCCAAGTACTCATCATTTTATGAAGCTTCAATTGTCTCTAGTGTTAAATCCTCTATTCACGTAAATGTAAGTGCCCAGAGATGGCATTTTGGTACCCAGAAAGGAAGACATTTCCGGGCTTGATGTGATTTCTCTCACCTTCCCAGCAGCCTACTTGAGATCTGTGGTTTACTGAAGATTTATTACCCTACAATTGAGGCATCAGGTGTCACTCTTTAGGTGGCAAGACCTGAGTTCCCTGAAGTTAATATACAAAGCCATTCTCAGGCTATTTAATCTCCATCAGCACTGAAATCCTCTATTTCATCCTGCTCTCACTAGGGTTCTTTTGTTATCAACACGAACAATTAGCCCATACTACATGCACTCAGAATAACTGCTTAATGGCAGTAGGTTTTCCTGGCACACACAGAGCAGGGTCCTTTGGCTGGAATGTTAGCATCGGAGAATCCTGATGACTAGTGCTGGGATGATAATTTCTTAGTAAGGCCCATGCTCAGTTATTAACATTTGTTCATACTGTGCCATCCGAGGGAAGTTTGCCGCCAAACCTGTGAAAGGCAGCTTTCTTGTTTATATGGCATAAGCAGAGGGGAGAATGTGCACTCTGATTTCAACCAAGAAGTTCATCCGCTTTAAAACAAAAGCCATTTTTGCTCTTAAGGTGAGCACACATATAGCTTTCTACTTCTTTGGCAGTTACCCTGATCAAGCCTGGAGTCCTGAGGGTTGTGTCTGGGCTCCAGGATTAGCTCTGACATACAGAAGTTTCTGCTGTGTTTATTAACAATAAAGCATGAATACTTTGAGCTTGGATTACAAATTTCATCTGATAATATTAAGAAAATTTACAACATACATATCAACTGGCTCTAATTTTTAGCATTAGTAAGGAAGGACTCTGTACAGATGAAAAAAAGAAGCATAGCTATATTGATAGTCTGGAAGCAAAACCAAAATAACGGCTCTTTGGAAGGGTGGGAAGATTACTTAGGATGTGATTACAAGGACTTTCAGATTATTTAGTCAAAGATTCTACACATTTTTACACCTTCATTCCTTTTCCTTTCCTAGAAAGTCAAGAGTAATTTAAGTGGCAAGAAAGGAAACATTCTATTTTATCCTTTTAAAGCTTTACTTAATTGGGGAACTTGCTGTTTCTTTTATTGACAACATGCTCCTTGCATGGAAAGGATCTTCTGCTAGTGGGAGTGTGCTCCCTTGCAGTGGCCAGCAAGGGTCAGACATTTAGCCAAGTATTGTGTCCAGTTCTGGGTACACAACGGAAGTGGGATTTGTAAAACCCGTGAAGATTCCCAGGGGAGCACAAAATGATTCAGGACAAGACTTATGTGGAAAGCTAAACAGAAGAGGGATTACTTGGCTTGAATAAACATCTTAAGCATGTATAAGACACTTACATAGAAAATGATGATGGTGACCATCAATTTCCAGTATTTTAAAAATAAAAATACATAGGCTTAAATTGTCTCAGGGACCTTGTTTCTGGCATACTTTCTTTCTTTCCTAGCCCTATCTCTAGTATCTCATTCTTTCCAGCATATAAATGTGTTTAAGTCTCTTCTATTACAAAAATAATAGACTTCCTCACTTGATCTCGTTCTCTGAATCCACAGCCACGCATCTTGAAAATGTAGGCTGTACCGGTCTTCATTTCTTCATCTCTTATTCTGAACTCTACATCCGCAGCAGAGCATTTATTCAAACCATCCCACTGAAACTGCTCTGCTTGGACCACCAATAACCTCTTAGTTGCTAAATCCCATGAGTACCTTTTTCTTTAACTTTTTATTTTTTAAAACTTACAAAATTATTTAAATTTACAGAAAAACTGTAAGAATAGCACAGAGGGCTCCCAAATATCCTTACAGAGATCCACCAGTTTTTAACATTTTGCCACATTTCACCATTCCCTTTCTTTGTCTCTCTCTATATAGATATACAAATTTACATATATATCATTATGTTGTTATTGTTTGTGTTATTGCTATTTAGTTTCTTCTAAATAATTTGCAACTTGCATGTATGAGTTGCATATATCATTCTCTTTTCATGACACCTTTTTACTTGTCTTCTCTGCAGAGTTTGATCTTGCCCACTGATTTCTCTTTCTTTAAAGTTTCCTGTCTCCAGTTCCATGAGACTATTCCATCCTGGTCGATTTTCTACCTCTCTGGCAACGCTTTTGTAGTCTCTCACCTTCTGCTCTCTTCCTTTGCCTCTGCTCACCCTTAAATTTTGCCATTCTCTACAGGGCCCTGTCCCCTCTTCTCCCACTGCCTACAATTCTTGGAGCATCTCAGCAATTCTGACAGTTTCAATCCACTAGTGAATTCTAATGATGCCAATGTATGTACTAACTCAGACATTTCTCCTGTATTCTGTGCTCAGATCAGTTCTGTGTTCATCTCCTCCCTACAGGCCACATCAGACTTAACATTAGGTCTACCCCTGTCCTCATGCCCTTCCCACTTTCAGCCCAGTACCAGAGCCCTCCTTTTTTACCCGAGTGGTACTGGTACCACTAATCAGACACTTAGAAACTTAGAGTTTACTTTCAGGTCTGGCCTTCAGCCTAGGCTCGGATAAACTCTAAATCCCCTTTTTTATTTCTCAATGTTTGGAATTTCTTCTGTTGACATCTATTTGGTCCTGTATGCAGGATTCCAAAGAAAACCAACCAGGATCATTTTGTGGACTCAGGCCTGGTGCTAGATACTAGTGAGGGCCCTTTATGCCCTTCTGGTTCCCCACTTCACATTGGGCAAACTTGGCTGAGTTCTCTTCTGGAATCCTGGACCTTCTGCTTTTGGTTGTAGGTACTGACTTTATTTGAGCTGTTCTAAGACAATCCTCGAGGTGGCACTAAAAGATAAGGGTTGGCTGAATTCAAATTAACCCAGGTAAAAGATGAAGGGGTGTCTGTTTTTATGTTTCCGGTCTTTCAATTGAGATTGCTCTCTGAGAGTCTCAACAAAAAAATCTTTGCTAGTTAAATGAAAGACTGAACTCATTCAGCACCAAAGAAAAGGGACACCTACTCCCACCAGCCCAAATTTTGAGAGTTCTTAGGTGACTAAAGAATCACTGTGGGGGTGCCTGGGAAATCTCAAGGCAGGAAGCGGTTCTATAGATAATTCCAATACACCGTAATTAATTGACTTGTTTGGGAACATGTACATGAGGACTGGTCATCCAGTGCTCTGAGTCCTCATGGTTATATTAGACAGCCAGAGAGAGAGAGAGAGACCAAGGCACATAAGAGGGTTCAAGCTACTTAGGAGGTAAAAACCCCGAGGAATTCAATCCACAAGCAGCACACTGCAACCCACAACATATCTCTAGAAGCTTGTTCAGATTCTATAGATCTCAAAAGGAAACTAAAACCTATTACTACTCCTGGAGATTTTTGTACAATTCATATAGAGCTTTCACTTGTAAGTATTTACAGAAATGGTAAGATTTAACTAAAAATGATCTTAGCTTAAGATGGTCAAAATGGGGACCTTTTGATATATGCAAATTGATTTTTATGCACAATTGGAAAAAGCCAGCTCTAAATTACACAAAATGAATGGGAAGCTTACTTTGACTGGAAATTAGAAGCCTCAAGAGGACGGACAGATAAACTCTCTTCCCTTCAGGAAGTTAATAAGAAAATTTTAGAGACTGTCTCTGAATTAAAAAGGGCTTCCAAAGCGACTCACTGCCAACACACTCCTCCCACTTCTCCAACTACTCCACTATATCCTTTACTCTCAGAGCTTCCCTGTGTGGAATTCCCTTCCCTTCCTCCACCCACTCCTGTTTCCTCTCTTCTTTCTCTGCTACCTCCACCTCCACCAACTGCAAAAAAAATTAAAAATAGCCAAACCAACTAGAAAGACTAGAAATTCTGGTGGCTCCCTTTACAGAAAAGCCAGTCTCAGGAAGGGGAGAACCAGCAATAATTTATATTTTTTTTGATTAGAACAGAATTAAGGACTTTAAAGATTTTCTTGATTCCCTCCAAGCCCCCATCGGATTTGCTAAGGAATTTGATTTAACTCTCAGAACACATGATTCTGGTTTTTCAGATCTGTTTTAACTGATATACCTATTGGTTTCTTAGAGTAAGGCAACAGAATAGTTAAATAAAGCTTGCTAGTAAAAACCTATAGAAGATTTTTTTAAGGCAAAGAGAAACAGACCTGGATAAATACAGGGAATTAGGTTATCAGTTTGACCAAAGCCATTCCTGAGATTTTTCCTCTCAAAATAGACTGGACTAAAATATAGCAATGTAGGTGAAGACCTTGATTTCTTTGAATGCTTTAAGAAAACTTTCAAACAACATTCAGGACTATCTCTAGACAATTTTAATAATCGCCAAAAGTTGCCATTTTTGGAGAGATTAGATGAAGAGCTTATAATTCTGATTAAATAGCATCATAAATTAAACTGGCCTACAATGCATACCAATAAGCTAGCAATTCTGGCTGATCAGTGATCTAAAACTATCCAAAAGAAAGAAAAGGATAAAGCTACTAAAACCATGATTTTACAGTTCCAACAATTAAGCAATCAGGTCAGACCTCCTAAAAGGCCTTTTCAACAAGGGAACAGGAGAGCCTATTATCACTGTAACAAGCCAGGTCATCTTAAGAAAGACTGCAGAAAACTGAAAAAGAAAAGAAACAGAAGCAAGCATAAGGCTGCTCCAAGGATTACAAGAGGGTATTTCCCCTTCTGCTCCTCAATACTTTAGTAGAAACTGAAACTATCATAAACTACTAAGGCCCTTCTAGATACCAGAGCTACTTTATCTGTTCTCAACCCTACTCAATTAAACTACCCTCTCCCTCAGAGTAAAACTTCTATACAAATGGTAGGGATAGCTAACCAATCAATGTGTTTTCAATTTAGAACTTGTTCCCTTCCAGCTAGGGCATGTTATGGGCCATCATATATTTTTACTAGTCAAATTTGGCCCAATTCACCTGATAGGACAAAACTTTCTTGGAACTCATGATACCAATTATCCTTTTCTCAAAAAGGAAAAATGTACTTAGGAGTAAATGAATTAGGTATTGAAACAATTGAGGAAATAAAGATTTTAAAGGAACCTCAACAAGAGGAAACTAATCTTGAAACTGAATGTTTGCTACAGGCTGTTCCTATGGAGCTCTAGGCTCTTTCCAGTATGGATTTGGGAAGATTAAGTTAGGTTCTCCTATCAAAATAACTATTGACAATACTTTGCCTCTACCTAATATTCATCAGTATCTTTTAAGACCCAATGCACTGTCTATAATTAAGTCCATTATACAAGATTACTTAAATATAAAGTTTATAATTCAATGCACAAGTCCCTGTAACACTCCTTCCAGTAAAGAAAGGCAATGGGAAAGGATGGGGATTTGTACAAGATCTCAGAGCTACAACAAAATTGTTATTCCCGGACACCCCATGGTCTCAAATACACATACTCTATTATTTGCCATTCCTGTGGATTGTCAATATTTTTTAACAATAGATTTATGTAGTGTCTTTTTCAGCATTTCTGTAGGAAAAGACAATTGATGTCTTTTTGCCTTCACCTGGGAAGGTTGCCAATTTACTTGGACTGTAATGCCCCAGGGATATACAGAGTCCAACATATATTTCTCTCAAATACTAAAGGCTGATTTAAATGATGTTGAATTTCCCAGAGATTCCACTCTAATCCAATGTGTGGATGATTTACTTTTATGCTCTAGGATGTTATTAAACTTCCCAAAAGGACACAATTTATCTATTACAACAGCTAGCCATAAAGGGACATAAGGTCTCAAGAGACAAGCTTCACTTCTGCTTACCCCAGATAAAATACGGGGACATCTTATATCTAAAGATGGACTACTACATGACATTGAAAGACTCAGAGGAATTCTAGCCTTTCCTCTTCCAAAAACTAAGAAACAGCTTAAGAAAATTCTAGGGCTGACTGGATAGGGAAACTGGGTCCCATAGTTTTTATTAATAACTCAATCTCTATGTTATTAAAATCAGATCAGCCTGATCCAATCCAATAGATCCCCCAGTGGGAAATAAACTATGAAAGCTCTAAAGAAAAAATTATCTAAAACTCCCACTTTGGGACACTAATTATAAACTTTCCTTTTATACATGAAAATAAAGGAATTGATTTAAGAGTTTTAACTCAGTAACATGGAGATCGTCATAGACCTATAGGGTATTATAGCCAAAAATTAGACTCAGTAGCAAAAGAGCTCCCTTCTTGTATGAGAGCCATCTTGCTATAGCCATGTTATGTAAACAAATATAAGAGACTGTTATAGGCTTTCTTTTAACTATTTATGTTCCTCATTCTGTTTAATCTTTGCTGAACTCTTGTCAAACTCAGTACTTCTCTGTCAATTAGCTGGCTTCTTATGAAGTACTACTTTCTGCATCTAATAATATTTTAGCTCAATGTAACAATCTTAACCCAGCAACTTTATTACCGTCTTTACAGAATAAAGAGATCTACAATTGTAGTTTACTTGCTGACCACCTTCTTGCTCTTAGGAATGATTTACAAGGAACACCTACTGATAATGCTGACTTAATTTGGTTTACAGATGGATCTTATCTAAAAGATGGACAGGGCCATTACCAAGCTGGATAAGCAGTAACTTCTCTGGTGGATAAAATTGAAAGTTCTTATTTACCTGAAATAAGATCTTCCCCCAAAGCTGAATTAATTACTCTAATTCAAACTTGTCAATTGGCCAAAGATCAAATAGCATGCGCGTGCGTGCACACACACACACACACACACGCACTTATTTCTGCCTAGCCTTTTAAAAAAATTAAATTTATTGGAGCTGACATTAATAGCATGATATAAGTTTCAAGTGTATAGTCCTATAATACATCATCTGTATACTGCATTGTTTGCTCACCACTCAGAGTCTAGTCTCCCTCCATCACCATGTATTTGACCCCCTTTATCCTCTTCCCACCATACTGTTGTCTGTGTCTATGAGTTTGTTTTGTTCATTTGCTACTTTCTGTTTTATATCTCACATATGAGTGAAATCATAAAATTCTTGTCCTTTTCTATCTGATTTATTTCACTTAAAATAGCCAATATTTATACTGATAGTTGCTATGCCTTTTGTGTAGCTCATGACTTTGGAATGTTATGGAAACAATGAGGCTTCTTAACTTCCTCAGGTTAGCTTATAAAGAATGGAAAATGATTGTAGAATTATTAGATGCTATAGAGCAACCAAGACAATGGTGATTATAAAAATTCCAGGACATTCTAAAGCTGCCACCATGGAAGCAAAAGGGAATCACTTAGTTGATGCTGCAGCTAAACAGGCAGCACTAAACAATCAAATTGTCCAGACTCAGGAATGATCCTTGTTCCCTATTAAACCAATAAAAGACTCTCTTTTGCAGTTCCAAAGAATTGCTACTGAAGAAGAAAAGAAAATATGGCAACAAAAAGGGGGAACCTTTGACCCAGACAAATAAGTATGGTTTACACCCAATAAGAAGCCAATCTTACCTATAGGGGTTCAAGTGCTTATACTTTAACATGTATATGAATTAACATGAGAAAATGATTTTATGGAATAAACAATATTGTTGGAAATCTCTTACTGTAGTTTATAAACTATATAACAGATGTTCTATTTGTCTAAAATATAACCCTGGAAAACCACTCCATAGGTCACAGAGACATTTCCTGTGCAGGAAAGAAACAGCCTTAATGAGAGGCAAATTATTATTGAAAAAAATAATTTCCAATTGGAGAATTCCCACTGAATTACATAGTAACCTAGGGACTCATTTCACTGGGTAAATAATACGATCTATTTATATTTGGCCTATTTTGCAACATTTTTATTGTGCTTATTACCCCCAGTCCTCTGGATTTGTGGAACATACCAAAGGTTCAGTCAAAACCCAACTAGCTAAATTCTTAGAAGCTTTTACTCTCCCTTGGCCAAGAGTTTTCCTTATACTGTTCCTCTGTCTAAGATCTATCCCTTTTGGTAAACACAGCCTTTCTCCTATGAAATAGTTACTGGTCACCATGTTCATCTAGATGAGGGGCATATGAATCAGCCATACTAAAAGGAGACATTCTACATTATTGTTAAGGACCCATTAACCAACTTAAAGAAAATGATAAATTAATAACTGATACATTTCACAATGCGCTCTTGGGAGATGAAGACTTCAAAGACCATAACTTATAAAAGGAAATTTTGTCTTTGGAAGAAACATCAAATAAAAGATTCCCTTTAAACCCCACTGGAAGGGACCCTATCAAGTATTACTAACTAATCCATGTGCAGCTAAAATGAAAGGAGTAAACTCACAGATTCACATTTCTCATTCAAAAAAGGCACCTGACCATAAATGGCCATCTACCTCCTCTCTGACACTCACATCTGCCTATATTGGGTATCAGAAACTCCTCAAAGATGAGAAGCTACTGACAACTGAAATAAAGGATTGTTTCTAAGAAAATGGACTAGGCCTGTATCACATCAGCCTTTATAGATGTGACGTAAAGGTCGAATTTTGTGCTGATCTTTGTTTATAAGACTATACTGTATTATAGGGAAGATTGTTAACATGATAACAAGCCCAATCTTTCCTCTCTTCATGCTCTCTCTTTCTCATTACTCTCTTTAATGCTTGTAAAGATAATATTTTGCTAAAAACTCTCCCAAAGTGCTGCTAAAAGAGAAAGTCTAACTGATCATTGGATATGTCATCAAATTCCTAAATCAATAAGAGACAAGTACCTCTAGTTGCTTCTGTTACCAACTTCGATACCATTGCCAATGTCACTGCTTCCCAGACCACCCACATCAACCACACATTTTAAGTAGACATTAATCAGGACCCACGGACATCCATCCCCTGCTTATCACTATCCCGTGTCATCTCCACCAAATTTGAATTTAACTCTGCTCCCTCCCCGATCTCTTCCTTACTTGATCTCCGAATGTCTACATGACAAAATTGAAAGGAAAAATGTAACCAAATTATGTAAACTTGTTCCTTCCATCAAGTACCACACCACCCTGATGGATTCTGGGAAACATGTAAATGGTTTCACCCTTGGTTGAAAGGGATTCTCTCAGTCATACCTATGAATGAATCCATATACGAAAATACTCTTCGGAGGGGGGTGATTTGTACCCAAATTGATTTTTATATGTGGCATGGGAGAAAATCCCCCAACTAAAGGATGGGCACACTGATGTTTAGACAGTTGGCAAATGGAAGGACTCTGTTTATTGAGGCAATTTATTATTCCTTTACCTATTCATAAGACTCCCCCACCTTTCAATAGGACAAATTATTTTAACAAAGAGCTGTTTCAACAGAATCAAGAACAGATCATTAAGCCCAAAAGAAAAAGGCTTGCCAGTTATGACAGTATTGGATAAAGTATACTTAGCATAATAATCCTGAGAGCCAGAATATATATCAATAGGGATATGATTAGAAATTTATCTGCCACCATTGGACAAATGAGCAAAAAGATGGCTAAGATTATTGTTGCCCAATAAAAGTCTCTAAATTCTCTTGCTCAGCCTTTGACTATTTGCCGGCCAAACAAGTTGGAGTTTGTGCCATCACTCATACTACCAATTCCACATATATAAACACCTCAAGAGAAATAGACTCTATTAGAAAAGGTCACTCAACAAGCTAAATGGCTACAAGATGACTCACTACATGACTTGTTTAGCTGGTTGCCTTCAGAGTTAGGAACGTTGTTTTGATTTCTTTTACAAATTGTTATCATGATATTGATAGGTTTGTTGATCATTTTTGTAGCATTCAAACTCATAGTCTATTGTCTTTCTCACTGCTTGAAATCAGCTGCTTGTAGTAAAATTATGGTGGCATGAAAAATAGAAATGATTCATCAAGCACTATGTCCTTTTAATTCAGAATGATTTGAAGACTTTTTTTGCCCCTGGCTAACCAGTTCAACCTCATTTCATACCACTTCCCTCCCTCATACTTTCTCCTATAGTTACTGCACTATATGCAATCCTTGGGCCATACTATGCTTTCATGAACTTTGCCCCCATTTGTCTCTTGGCATATTTGATTCATCTATCCAAGGTCAGTTCAAATGCTGTCTATTTTAGGGAGGCTTTTCCTGTCTTCTTAGAGCAGAATTAGGCCCCCTTGCAGTTACATTGCATTTTACACCTACTTTCATATTATTGTATTATAATGATTACTTAACTGTCTTCCCAATAAAGTTTTGAGCTCCTTGAGAATAGAGGCCATTCTTTTTTTTTTTGGTAAAAAATCTTTCAAATTTTATGTGAATTTTTTTTTTTTTTTTTTTTTTTTTTTTACTATTTCTTTTGGGCTAGGCACCTAAAGCCCAGTGTTTGGAATATAGTAAGTACTCTATACGTATTTGTTGTGTAAATTATTTTGATTTCATGTAAGGATATTTCTCAATGAGAGCTATTCATTATGAAAGTAGGTTTACTGAGGAATATAGAGTCTTTTAAAGTCATCTTTTAAGAAAAAATTGCCAAATGAGACCTATTTTCTTTTTTTCCGAATATTATTTCTATTTTATGTATTTTTTAAAAAATTTATTTTATTATTAGTTTCAAATTTCCAATGTATTGATTAGACATTTATAGAGTTTATAAAATGATCCCCCTAATTGCTCCTTCTTTCCTCTGGCTCACTTGGACCTTCACTATATGACTTTTAAATGTTTCTTTAATCAAACAGTCAAGTATTTATTGAGCATCAGCTTTGTACATAGCATTATGCTACAAGGTGTAGAGAAAAATACAAAAATGATGTTCAGTATTGGTTGGTACAAAAGAAACACAGGCAGCTAATGAGATATGGCCAAATATGAGAAGCCCTGAGGGTGTGATCCAGACCATAGGCACAACAGTTGCTGAGAGAGGAGGCAGAGGACAGGGATAGGAGAGACTGGGAAATCTTCATGAGGTGAGTCAGAGAGAAGGCATCAGATTTGGGTAGTTAAAGAGGAAAAAGAAAGGCAACTTGGAGTGTTTGCACACCAAGGGCCTAGCCAGCATGTAGGAAGCAGCAGGCAGTTGACAAATTATTTCTGAATAAAGAAAGAGCAACATCCCTTGGGCCACTCTGTGTTGCTGTCATTTTAGGTCTAACAATCTTTAGATGTTTGGCTCCTCTTTGTCTTCATTTCAGGAATGGGTTATACACAAATGAGTCCTAATACACACAGAATAAACAGCGTTCTTCTGGCTTTCTTCTGATTTCCTTCCATACAAAGTTTTTACTGCCTCTGTCTAGAGCCATGCCATGAGTCAAGCACTATGATTTTATCTTGATTATTTATCATTGATTGAGAATCCTACAATTTTCCTTAGTGATACTTATGGAAGCTATAGGCTGCAAGAATCTTACATGCTTCAAATGTATTTTCTGTGATGATTTAAGTAAAGGGTCATAAAACCATTTTGCATCTAGGATGGACCTTGTAGTTCATTTTGGCCAATTCTTCATTTAATAGGGAAAAAATTTAAGCCTTGGGGGGAGTTGAGATTTGCCTAAGTGAATGGCAGGTGAAGGCTCAGAAATTCATGTTTTCTGGCCCAGTCTATCATCCATAAGGCATGGCAAGCCTTAAGGTGTTCCCTTTGTCCTCTCCATCTCATTGACCAAGCTCCCTAGGCTGTCTCCCAGGTTTGGTCATAGGTCCCATCCTCTACATCCCACTGTCACGAGACATTTCAGTCCCCATCCTCTCAGTTTTTACTTCTTTTATTGCAACTCTAAGAGTGACCTGGAGGGCACTGGGGAGGAAAAATGATTTGGGCAGTCCCTCTTTTCTAACTTTTCTGAAACTGGAATGACCCTTATTATTTTTATTATTACTTTTACCACTGTAAATAGTTTTAACTGATGATGTCAACAGACTCTATAGGCTAGGTGATTTCAAAAGGCTCACTCCTTCTTAAGCAGGGATAAAACCTGGCCCACAAGTGACTGCTCCACATAACTCCATACACTGGCTCAAGAAGAAATCAGCTGCTAGGGCTTTTCCTGATTCTTTTAGAAAAATAGTCAGTAGGGACAGTTTCACAAAAATCTTTCCTGAAACCACATATGATCTGAAAGTAGTAAACCCATGGCCTAAAAAGGATGTCATCACACCAAATTACTAGTTAGTAGGCTTTCACATTCTGCAAATGAGGGTTCGTTGAGGCTCTGGAAATCATGTTTAGGGGTCATGTTCCCCTCATCTAGGGACTCTATGTAACTGCCAATTCCAAAAGGAAACAGACTTGGGAGCAGCACAGATTTGGACAATATTCTGCAACTGTGATTTTTTTCCCCTGCATTTTCCTTATGCCTTTCTTCTCTATAGGGTTATAACTCTGAATACTTAGAGAGTGATAAAATGATTTTCCTCCAGGAAAGAGAACCTTTAGGAAAATGGGTGGAGTTGGCTGGCTGAGCAAGCAATGGCCCATTTGTGCAGAAACCGGTCTTAGCCATAGGAGGGTGGGTAACTATTCTCGGGTATAAGAATAAACCCTTAAGTGACAAGATGTCAGTCATGAACATTACTTATATTCAGCAGCAACCCTTGAAACACATTTAAAATTCAATCCAGCAGGTAACCTTTAGCTGTTGGGCTCTTTGGTGCCATTTGTCTTCAAGATCGATGGCAGCATTTTCAATCTCTTCGGCATTCTGAATAGATGTCTTGTCAGTTACTCTGACTGGATAGGAGATCTAAGAGGGTAAAACATATAGCATGTTAATTGGATTCAGTTTAGTCTTAGAGCCATGGGGCTCAAGTCTGTGTATTCTAGAAAGAAGCCCTGTAGGTCTGGGTTTTATTTTCAGTTCATTTCAAGGATTCATCTTAGTACTCAAGGACCTGGATTGTTCCCAAGGAAAATATGAATAAACAATGTTTTCTCTTGCAGGCACAATGTGAGAATTGGTGCTTTGAAGTCAAACTACTAATAACTTTAAATGCTCAATACAAACTCAGGGAACCTAATTTTCCACAGTTATCTGAACCAGATGCTACAACTAATGTTTGAGTATGCCAAATGAAATAATACACTTCAAGATGATGATAACAATAACAATAGAAATAACAGTAGTATGTAATACACATGAATGTTCATAGTATGCCAGTAGCTGTCTTAAGTATTTGGCATATATCAGTTAATCTTCACAATAATCTTATCAGGTATGCACTATTATTATCTCCTTTTGGAAATAAGAAAACTGAGGGACAGAGAGATTAAGTAAGTTGTTCAGAATCAACAGCTAGTAAGTAGAGGAGCCAGGCTGTCTAACTACAGAGCCTGCACATTTAACAGTTTTGCTAAACGAACTCACTTATTAGAAATATTATCTTTGACTTACAGAATTTGTAGTTTGGCACTCAGTTAATTTGAAATGATGTAGGTCAGTGGTTCTTAACTTTAGTAAGATATTAGAATACCCTAGGAAGCTTTTTAAAAATGTCAATGCTGTAGTCCCATCCAAGACCAATTAAATCAGAAGCTCTGAGTGTGACCCCGTATATAAATATAATTTAACCTCCTCCCCACCAAGGTAGGTATAATCTGCAGCAAGGTTTTGGAACCATTGATAAGGGCAGCTACATAAGACTTAGGTCCCCAAATTATTTAGGAGACTTAGGTCCCCAAATTATGAAGGCCTTTTATTGCCTCCATTAGCTACCTGTTTTAAAGAAATTAGATTGTCTCTGCGCTCTAGCCCTCAGGTAGCATTTCAGAAAGCAAAGTTAAAGTTATACAATCTTAATATTGGAAAAGATTCTGGAAGTAACCAGTACAACCTCTGGTAATTCTGTACCATCCCCGGTAGATGTTCATCCACTTGCTGGTTAAACACATGCCCCGTCTCCTGGTGAGAGTTACCTGTATGGTAGTATTAGTATAGGTTTAAAGATTGAGGAGGAGGAAAGAATACAGTGGCTTGTGAATATTCCCTTTCAACTATCCCTTGGAGTAAAATGTTAGATTTCTTAATCTCTATCTCATGGATAATGAATATATAATTCTATCATTAAGCGACCTAAATGCTATAAATCTCTTCCTTATAAAAGCAGAAATATTTTTTCTGTAATTTCTCCCCCTCTGCCCTCTAAAATAACATAGAATAAGTCAATCTCTTTTAGAAAACTCTGAACTCTAAACTCTGAGAAGCTGACTGCAATGTCCTTTCTGAGTCTGCTCTTATTTAGAGGACCTATTTTGAGATTCCCTTGCCATTCTTCCCAGGACAGGTTATTCAGGTTGAGCTCCTTTGACCACTCTGCTTTATCACCTGTAAATACTGGTTTTCCCTTTTCTAAATCGATGTGATTAATTTTAAAATTTAGATTCAGGATTTTATACTTGTTTTGTTAAATTTCTCTGGTGGGCCGTGT
The DNA here is from genome assembly GCF_000325575.1 of Pteropus alecto. Lineage (NCBI taxonomy): Eukaryota > Metazoa > Chordata > Mammalia > Chiroptera > Pteropodidae > Pteropus > Pteropus alecto. Next base: position 2,335,302 of record NW_006492031.1, on the reverse strand, counting down.
AGTGTGAGAAGCAGCAAAATGTAACACTTGAAAGAACATGGGATTTAGAATTTGTCATGTTTATGTTCAGTTTTTCCTTTTGCTGCTTATTTTTACTTCATATGCAGATGAGTATTTAATATGGGAAGAGGCAAACATATTAATGAAATATTAGGTAATAAGTAAGCATTTGACAATGAAAATAACCTTATTCCTCACTATTCAATGTGGCTTCTCTGGCACAAGAAAGACAACATTTTGTTTTCTTTATTTTGGGTGTAGTCTTATCTCTACCTGAATGCCTACTTATCACAATTACTGTATATACATACATATATATGTGTATATGTATGTGTGTGTATATATATATATGTACATGTGTATATATATATATATATGTATGTGTACATATATATGTGGCAAATAGATAGTGTGGAAGTTTAGACACTTAAAGATTGATCTGAAAATAGGAAAAAATGAAAATAAAATTTTTCCATGCTTGAATTTTCACTGCTAATACAAGGTGCAAAATGTACTATTTTATGATGGAATTTTTCTGATTACAAATGGAAATAATCAACAAGTTTTGAATCATTACCTATTCTGCAAATGGAACTTTACACCACCATGAAACAGTTAAACTTGTGCTGAAATGCTGCTCAAGGTCAGGAACCATTTTTAATGTTTCTATTTCTCAATCCCTCTCACAGAACTGGTTCAAGAAACATTAGACAAAAATAAGAAGTATTACGATTCACAACTTTTGTCATTGTCATTATAAAGGTTTCAATCACTTATTGCCACTATGTTAAGAAGAAACAGCTTTCTTTAAAGAAAAATCAGCTCTGTCTTGGAGGAGAAATGAAGGCTAAGAGTAAAAAAAAAAAAAAATCTAAATAGGCTGCCTACACAGGCAAGGAAATATTCCTTTCTCAAATCTCAAGGAGATGTCTTGGATGAACTATCATCTGGAGCCTGGGAGAAAGTGACATTGGGCTTATTCCTCTATCTGCCACTGGGTGGTTTTATTCCCAGGCTGTTGTAAAGAGGACTTGGTTTAGTTGATTCAGTTTTTCACTGGTGATATTGTTTGATTGACAATGATGGGATATCTTATATAGCTTTGGTAAAAAGTTTACAAATTAAAAATACATTGTCAGAAAAAATGGTGTAGATGATAGAGGCTTTGTTCCCTCTTGCAACCAAATCTAAGTTGTGACAGAAACACAGAGCAAACAGCAAGCAAAACTGTCAGGGATCCAGATGAATAGAAACACTACAACTAGGGAGAAAAATAATTAATCGATCTGCAATGGTGGAAGGTAGGAGGGAGTGAAGATGCGACGCTGCCCAGTCCGAGGGGCTGAGTGGGACAGAGACTACAGCAGCAGCTGGCAGCTGCAGATGCCTCTTAAAGGGGCTGTGTTCAGGACCGGATTTAAGCAGTGACAGACCTGCTTGCTCTGAGCACCAGCTTAAGTTGGCTCCATGGGGGGCACCAGGGACTTACAGGGAGACACTGAGTTGTTGGAGGTGAGGATCTCTCCTGGGCAGAGGTGCTGGCAGTATCCATTGTTCCTCTGTTGAGTCCGCCCCCATCCCAGTGTGCAGACGCAGCACTACTATAGCTGAGATATCATCAAACTGGATAACAATGGTTGCTCTGCACAGAGGATTCCCTGAAACTTCACCTCCCCCAATTTGTGGCCCCACCCAAGCCACATCCAGGTGTGTGCTCAGGAATCTGGTACTCCTGGCTGAGCAGTGCCAAGACTCACACAGGTGACAGCTGGCCTTGGCTTTTGGTGTGGTCTCTTGAGGTAACTGTAGGCACAGCATCTGTGAATTGCTTGCTGAATCTTAACAGGTGGCCCTGGAGGGACACAGGCTGGGGCTGAACTTGGTCTGCAGCTGAACCCCTCTCAGGATTGTGCCACTGGACACCTACCACACAAAGCCTCACTAATAAGACTGGGAGACTTAGAAGCTTTGCTTAGTACATAGAGACAGACACAGAAAGGCAGCCAAAATAGGAAGATAAAGAAGCAGAAACCATATGACAGAACAGAACAGAGATCCAAGAATAATAGAGTCAAGCAATCTAACAGATGCAGGGTTCAAAATACTAGTTATAAAGATGTTCAATGAACTTAGGGGAAGTGTAGATAAATTCAGTGAGAACTTTAACAATGAGATAAAAAACATGAAAATGGAAATGGAAATTATAAAAGGGAACCAATCAGAAATGAAGAACACATCATCTGAGATGAAGAGTATATGAAGGGAAATAAACAGAGTGGATAAAGAAGAGGATCGAGCCACCAATACAGAGGATGGGGAAGCCAAGGACACTCAATCAGAATGGCAAGAAAAAGGAAGCCAAGACTAAAGAATAATTTCAGGAGCTTATGGGACACAATTAAATATAAAAATATCCATGTTATTGGGGGTATCTGAAGGAAAACAAGACCTTGAAGAGCTATTTGAAGAAATAATGATGGAAAATTTCCCTACCCTGGTGAAGGAAATAAACATACAACCCTAGGAAGCTCAGAAAGTCCCCAGAAAGATGAACCAAAAGAGGCCCACACCAAGACATATAATAATTAAAATGCCAACGGTTAAATACAAAGAGAGAATCTTAAAAGCAGCAAGAGAAAGAGATCTAGTTACCTACAAGGGAGCTCCCATAAGACTGGCAGGTGATTTCTCAAAAGATCCTATGCAGGACTAAAGGGCTTGACACAAAATATTCGACGTGATGAAAACCCAGGATCTACAACTAAAAATACTTTATCCAGCAAAGCTATCATTTAGAGTTGAAGGACAGATAAAGAACTTCCCAGACAAAAATAAGTTAAAGGAATTCATCAACGCCAAGCCAATATTACAGAAATGTTGGAGGGACTTATTTAAGAAGAAAAAATGTATCAAAAACTGGAATAAGGAATGGCAATCACTACTTATCTATCAACAAATACCTCGAATGGAAAATAATTAAGTGCTCCAACCAAAAGATAGGATGGATAAGAAAACAAGACCCCTACATATGCTGCCTACAAGAGACTCACTTCAGATTAAAAGACACACACAGACTACAAGGAAGGGGTTGGAAAAAAGATATTGCCTTGATAGACCTAGAGGATATTGCGCTGAATGAATTAAGTCAGATAGAGAAAGACAAATATTGCATGATATCACATACATGTGGAATCTAAAGAACAAAATAAACAACAACAAAAATGGAAATAAACTCATAGATACAGAGAATATTTTGAGGGAAGGGGTTGTGGAGATGGCGAAAAAGGGCAAAGGGATTAAAAAGTACAAATGGATAGTTACAAAACAGACACGTAGATATAAAGGGTAGCATAAGGAAAATAGTTAATAATGTAATACATATGTAAGGGGGAAGAGGAGTAATAGATTTAATAGATCACTTTGTGAGTTACATAGATCTCTAATCACTATGCTACAATGGAAACAAATATGTTATTGTATGCCAACCATACAAAATTTTTTGGATAGTTCAGTTAATTTAAAAAAATAATAAGCATCTCCTCTTTAAGAGGTAGTCTTTGTAGAAACGATGTTGGCCTTTTCATTAAAGTGCCAGCTTCTCTTAAAAAAAAAAAACAGCATTGGCTATAAATAGGTTATTTGATTTTTTTGTTCAGTGGCATCGCTATAGATTTTCTGGGATATAATGTTCAATCTGTTGTGTAAGGTAATTCTATCTTGTTAAGGATTATTTGTGTTATATACATAAACCTCACATTCAACTGGATTAAATACACATATAGCATGAAAAAGTACATTGTTGGTCAATATGACTTAAACTGGAAAAGGAATAATCAGTGATGAAATGGCAAATATGAATGAAAAACACAATATATCTGCTTTAAAACAATTGTTTAGAGTCAAATAGTAGTTTTTAGAATCATGTTCCTGCGTAAATCGCTTCTACCAAATCTCATTGAAAAACATAGTGAAAGATGTTAAATTCATTATAAGATGCCACCTTAATAACAATTTTTTGGAATAACTTTGTTCCTAAATTAGAATTAACCATTTCTTCCTGAATTGTATCAGATCTGGTGAAAAGACTGAGGTTTGGGATTCTCATTTTTTTTTTTGGTTGAAAAGCAATCTTATTAGGCAAATATTAAAGATGATATTTTAATCTAAAAAATTGGCATTTTAGCTAATTTTTGGCTTTTTAACAAACTAAAATTAAAAACATATAAGGAAAACCAATGTTATTATTTTAAAGGCATTGTTGTTATGTCTCTAAGTATTGAGAATATTTGAATAGCTACCATTTGTTTTCAACACTGTTGTTATTTATTGAAGAAATTGTTAATAAAAGCATTTATAAGAAAATTTAGATATCGATGCATCTCACTTCTCTGGCTCGAATTTTTCATTGTTATTTTCTGAAGAGAAATGTGAAGAATTCAAGAAAAATAAAGGAATTATTGTTATAACGCCGAGTCTTTAGACTATTTGATCTAGCTATGTTCTCAACTTTGTTGCAACTTATCATAGGAAGTTTTATTATTATTACAGATATCTATAATAAAAAAATTACAAATAAAAAATACATTGTCATATGCTTCCTTCCCCATAGAATGTAGGATATACAACATTTCCATCCACAAGCTGTTTTGGTGGAACTCAGGGTCTGAATCACTCTAGCGAGAGTCTCTGGGCAAGTAAAGCATACTTCTACATTATCTCTTTGAAAGTAGAATGGGACACAACCTCTGCCAGCTATTTTTTTTTTTTTTGTGAACCATTCTATTAATACCAATCAAATCGAGAAAATGATCAAATGAAATTGCATTTTGAGCATCATAAGCTGTGTAATGTCTATTCTGTTAAATTGAGGCCTATAATTGCTTCTCTACTGAAAAGATACAACAAAGACAGCAATCATGGCATGTCATTATCCCAGACTAGAAAACCGGCCTTTGCTGGGAGGACTTCAAAGGCTTGTGGTTCTCGAATTGCATTTGGCTGCTATTGTTGAAGCGCAGGCAATCTTGATTAGGTGTTTACACTGAGGTAAGGCGCAGAGCAGAGAGCCTGAGTGCCTGGGTCTAGAGCCATTAAAAAATTGTACATTATGTTCCTTGCTTTGAAGTGAGGGTTTGTAGGTAGGAAAGCAACTCAGATGGAGGACAGCTGAGCTAGATTGGGCTGCTACTGCTCTCTCAGAGAAACTCATCAGGTTCTTAGAAAATCGGCACCACAAAAAAAGTTGATGCTTTACCAAGAGCTATATGTGAATTAGAGTATCTACATAGACACACACTGAAATGTGTTTAAGCAGCATGTTGACATAAAGTCTGACATCACTGGAGGTTTTGATCTCTTTTTCCTTTATACTGTTTTTTATTACTGACCTTACATTTACGTGTTGTGAGGAGCCTCACATTAATTTATTAGATTCCTTATTATTCTCATTTCTTGTTGGTACTAACTACTTGCACATATCTAAATTAAAAGAGGCCAAAGAGTCTGATTTTTAAAAATGTAGTATTTGCTTGCCATTATTTCAACATATGTTATTTAATCCCTCTTTTCAAGGCATAATCACTGGATTCAGTGTGCACTTCTTTGTTAATGTGGCTAATGAGGGATCTGTAGTTTTAATTCTCTGTCCTATTTCTAATACATTTTGCTCTGTGTCAGTTTTATGCCCCATAACATTAGCACTGCTGTTGCCCGTGTATATGCGTAGCCAGCAAAAGAGTCTGAGGCATGGCAATACAAACTATACCGTTGTCAGGCTCCAATATGGATATTTAGCAGAGCTGTTTGAATTATCTGGGGATTTGTATTATTCTGCTATGGTGAGACAAAACACATGGAATATTTTGGCACTGCTGTTGGCCACTTTCTCCACTCCTATAGAATATTTCATAATGTATTTAGCAGATATGTGCTCAATAGGAATTAGATGACACCGAAACCTTTGGATATATTATTTTTTTACATTCATTTACCATATAAAATACTCGAGCTTTTACAACTCCAAAACTAATTACACCAGTCACCTACTTAAAAACACCTCACTGTTTTTCTATTGCCCTTAATCTTTAAAAATTTATAAGGCCCTGAGTCCTCTACTCTTCAGCTATGATGCTTTGATCTCTTCGTCTCATACTTTTTCGGTTCTGCCGGTGGGCCATATGAATCATTACCTCTGCATCTGTGCATAGTCCACTCTTTGTGTGTAATACCCCTTTCATCTCACTTATTCTGACCAATCTCATTCACTCTTCCAGCCTTGGCTGAAAAATATCTTCCTCCAGTAAGCATTCTCTGACACCCTAGAGCAGTGGTCCCCAACCTCTTTGGCACTAGGTACCGGAGCTCTTATGAAAATCTAATGCCTGATGATCTGAGGTGGAGCTGAGGCAGTGATGCTAGCCTGGGGAGCAGCTACAAATACAGATGAAGCTTTTGCTTACTTGCCTGCCGCCCATCTCCTGCTGTGTGGCTCTATTCCTAACAGGCTATGGACCAGTACTGGTCAGTGGCCCTGGGGTTGGGGACTCCTGTCATAGAGATTAAAATAGATGCACCTGAGAACATGGTCTTAGTACTTTGTACTTCCCCTTTTATAACCAGTATCACTCTGGTAATTATCTTTGTTTACCTTCTAGACTGTAAGTCTCATAAAGGCAGGAAAAGGAGGATTCTGCGCAGGGCTGCCATGCTGTACACCTCCAGTCATGCTACTCAAACAAGCTACATGGTGTCTCTGAGTATGCCTGGCACATACGTGCTCAAGAAGTATTACTGAGTGAAAAGATCAATGTATTGCTCATTGAACTCTCCACTTACATCAGAATACATATAATCCACTTGTTTATCTGGCTAGATTTGTGGTTTATATTAAAGCCAGGTAGCCAACTGTCAAAATAAGGTGGAAACTGGGACCTCATTTTCCATTCCATTGGCCCTTCAGCTCTTCACTTTTGCTGTTCCCCTTTCCAGGAGTGCTCTTTCCTCAAATATTTGCATGGTGAGCTCTCTCAGTAACTTTGTGACTTATTTAAAATTTTAATTCCCCCCACCCAACACTTCTTATCCCTCTGTTCTTCTTCATTTCTTTCCTTAGCAAGGGCTGTTTTGTTCAATGATGTATTCTAATGATATATCCTAAGATAATATCTGACACATAATAAGCTCTTAAAAATATTTGCAAATGAATAAAGCATATAACCATTTTCAAAAATGTGAAAGAGGTTTTTAGGAATGTCTCATGTAACCTGTTTGAAGGTTGATTAGCTAGCAAACTGAGCTCTCCATAACACAATTAAGACTAAGTATGACCTCTGGATGGAGTATTCAAACTGCTCCATTCCTAAAATCCTTCAATGATTCCAATTCATACAGAGGAAAGGCCCAACTCTTAGCACAGTGGTTCTAAAACTTCAGCATGTATCAGAATCACTTGGAGGGCCTGTTAAAACACAGGTTTAAAGGCCTCACCCCAGAGTTTCTGATTCAAGAGGTCTAACACAGGGCCCAAGAATGTGTATTTTTCACAAGTTCCCAGGTGATGCTGCTGCTGCTTTTTGGGGACCACATTCTGAGAGTCCTTGCTTTAAAATGGAATACAAGGGCCCATGTGAAAGGCACTTGCCAATTTCTCTAGCCTAAATACCCACACTCCCATCTGCACGATCTAGTCATATACAACATTATCCACCTTCTCCTTAAGTACTTTACTGAATTAATCAACACTTTCCAGCCCTCCTTTAAGATGTCCTAACTAGTGCCCATAGCTGAATGCTCATGGCTGGTTGGCTACTCACATTATGTCTTGGTACTTGTTTCTACTAGCTGAGTTGTATGTTTACTAAGAGTCTTTTACATTTGTTCCCAAACCTGTTAATTCCTATTGAATGTATTGTAAAATTATGAAATTTATTAAGTGATTAGATCATCTAGAGAAATTTAAGTGTGTACAGAGTTGTTATTTTCATGAAAACTTAAGTTAAATAATTTAGAATGACCCAATAAAAACAAATGGCAAAATAACATGTGGGGGGGGGGAAACTGTAAAAGATTAGTGAAAAAATAGATTGTTTCTAAAGGTTTTTTAAGTTTTCACTTTCCTTTCAAGAAATCAGAAGTACAAATCATAGATGCTCTCAGACTGATGCAAGAAAGACAATACAACACTCCAATCAATAAAATATGCACTCACAGAAAAGGCCTTGGCTTCTCAGTAAAAGAGTGGTGAATTCATGTGTATTATATATCGTAAGTGAAAATCAAATATTTAAGGTATATAGTTATCACTTTTCATATATGCTTTAAACAGTTTGATTGACCACCAGTCCCTGACTAGTACTATAGAGGTTCTTACTGAACCAGAAGTCTTCTAGTTAAAGTGTCTTTTCGTGCCTTAATACCATTGCTTATGCTCCCTTTGTCTGCAATACTTTGCTACCCACCTCTGCCTGTTATCTTCTACTTCTTTTAAAAGAAACAGTTCAATGACTGCCTCCTCTGTGAAGCCCTCTCTGACTTCTCCGACAGACGGGCATTTTTTTCTTCTGGGTTCCTTCGGGACTTCCAGTATAGCAGTTATCACTTTACACTGACTGTTTACATGTCTGCTTCCCATTTGGCTAGAAGCTCCTGACAGTGGTAAAAATGACCCCACATTCGTAGCAGTCTAGGGTATTTAATAAAGAGGCAAAGAATTATTCCCCTCGCCATGGCTCCGTACTTTACTATAGAACAGTGCAATATGACCCAGGTAAAATAATGCAGAAATATCAGGCACGCTAGGCACATTTTTGAAAACTCTCCTTAGAATAATTAATTATATTGGAGTTCTAGTTTTCGAAAGGGCATGCTTTAGTTATGTGGAAAGTTTTCCTTTTATAGATCCCTCATCAATATTGCCAAATTAATAAAGTATCACTCTATAGATCACACAAATTAGTAGTTAAGAAATTAAATGCTCAGTAGTGCATACAAGAATGATGACTTAAGAAATATATTGAAAATTCCATTATGTTCAATTTGAATTATGCTGTCATAAGTAAGTGCTCTTCTTGTGGTTGCACAGGGCAAAATAAAAAAATCTAAGAATCAATAAACACATACCAATTACTTACTCTGTAGAATAATTTTTACAAGTATTCGAGGTGGTACTCTGAAATTATTTTGTGACATGTTCCTTGCCTGTGTCATATGACTGGATTGTAAGCTCTTTCAAGACAGGGGCTCTGTACATCTCGTTTTCTGTCAAATCCCTAGCGCTGGGGAGAGTACCTAGAACATAGCTGGTGCTCCATAAATGTTTGTTGGTTGGCTGACCTGCTATCTCAGAACAGCCACAAAGGTGTTGATACTCAGGATGGGGACCAGATTCTATATAGAGCTTTATACCGTCTCGAAGACTAAAGGTGATTGAATAATCTTTCTATATCCACATTTGCAAAGTATCTGTAATTTCTTAAGAAATTACAATGAAAGAGAAGAATAACATATATAAAGCACTTACTGCTCTTTTCTGAGCCCATAATAAATTTCACCAAAAAAAAAGTTATATTAGAATCAAGATAGGAAGTTAGTTCATTTTCAATATACAATTTCCTTTAATGGTAGATCATAAATTGACTCAAATTCTAATGAGTTTCAGACAAATACTTCTGGCTACAGAACAAATCATGAATAAAAGTAAACACTGGAAATTCACCATCAAAGTTATTGGCTGACTGTGATACTTAGGTGCCCTCTAGTGTGTGTTGGTTTTTACATCAATTTCTTGCTTTGCACATCATGTGACTAAGATCTTATAATGTATTCAAATGTGATTTTTTTCCCAGTGCATTTTAATGTATGATGAACGGATCTATGAAAAATGGCCAAAAGACTGTGGAGCAATTGAATTAAAAAATCAATGATCCTACTCTAAGCCATTATTTACAAGCAAAACATGCAGTTTAGGTGGCCCCGAGTAATCAGGGAGTGTGAAGTTACTTGGGTTCCTACAAAATGTTGTATACTGTAAATACATAGGCATGATTCAAAAATAAGAGGTATGAAAGGTATAAAGTGAACAGTTGTGCTCCCACCTGTTCCCCTTCCAGTCTCTATGATTAACCATCTAAGTATCCTTTCACAATTTTTTTATGCATACCGAGCAAATGTGATATACATTTTATTCCTCTCCACCTTTTTATACTGTATACACTATTCTCCATCTTTAATTTCTCTCTTAATAATACATCCTGATAAATTGTGCATAAAATTCATAGAGAACATTCTCATTTTTAAAAATAGAGTTGTACTCTATTGTATAGATACACATAAATCATTTAAGTATTCCCCAAATGATAGACATTTGAATGGTTTCAGTCTTTTGTCATTACAAATAAGAATGAAATGGTCTTATACAGAAGTTATTTCAAAACTGCACACCTACAACTAGGATAAATTCCTAGGGGTGAAATGTGTTGGGTCAAACAAAAATAACAATTGCTAACACTTATATTGTGCTTACTATAAGCTAGCACTATGTATTCTACATATATTAACCCAATTATTTAATCTTCTTAATAATCTTATAAGGAAATTACTATTATCTCCATTTTAAAGATGAACAAACTGAGGCACAGAGAGGTTAAACCACCTGCCCAAGGTCAGACAGCTGGCAGGTGTTAGTGACAACCAACCTGGCTCCAAAGCCTATACTCTTAGCCATTACACTTTATTTTATCAAGGAGTGTATATATTTGTATTTTAAATAGATATTAACAAATTTTCCCCCATATTGGTTATACTAATTTATTCTCTCACTACCTTGACTACGTTTTTGCCTATAGGTTCTTCAAACTTTGAGAATTTTATTGGTTTAATTATAGGTGAAAAATAGAATCTCAATGTAGTATTAATTTGCATTTCTCTTATAATAACTGAGGTTGTATATCTTTTCATATGCTTAATACCCATATGTATTAACTTTTCTGTGAATTATCTATTCATATCTTTTGTGTATTTTTATATTGGTGTATTGTTCTTTTATTGATTTCTAAAATGTCTTTTATATATTAGAGATATACTACTTAAGACCCTTAAATTTGATTCAGCTGGGAATGGGTGCTTGCAACAAAACAATGTATTAAAAAGCTGAGTTTTCTTGGCTCTGTGTAAAGGTAATTGACATTCATTCATTCATTCATTCAACAATAGGTGTCATTTATCCTTTCATTGTTCTTAGTTGTAACATTTGTCATCTCTTTCAAAGAAATCAGAAAGGGAAAACAGATTTTTCGAACATTAAAATCTTCCAGAAGAATGCTGCTTAATCTAAAATCTGCCACCCCAACTTTGTACTTCCTACCCCCTAATCAAAGGAATACTCCTAACAGCCATTGAAACCGTCAGTGCTCTGTGGGTACTGATTTACTACACTTTGGCTTTAGGTTTCTGATAAATGCTCTACGTTGTTTATATTCCAGCTCCTTGATATTCAAAGTGTGGTCTGTGGACCAGCAGCCTTGACATCAGCTTGGAGTTGTTACAAATGTACACCCTTTAGTCTTACCTCAGACCTACTTTAACAAGATCCTGCGATGGTTCATAAGCACCTTAAAATTTGAGAACCAAATGATCGTTGGTTCTCAAAGTGTAGGCCTGATAGCAGAAGTGGCATCATCTTGAGCCACATAGAAAATTCAAATTTTTGGGCCCCATACTACACCTACTGAATCACAAATCCTTGACTTAGGTGCAGCCATCTGTTTCAACAAGCCCTCCAAATGATTCTGATGCACTCTAATGATTGAGAACCGCTGCTCTAGATCAATGAGTCTCAAGCCTGGCCAAACATTAGAATCACCTAGAGAGTTTCGAAAACTCCCCATGCTTACAGGGCACCCCAAATGAATAAAATCAGAATTTTAGGACTTCAGGCCAAGGAATCAGTATTTTAAAAAATTTCCAGATGATTCCAATGTGAAGTCAAAGGTGAGAACTTCTGCTCTGTCTGGAATCATGCTTCTCAAACCTGGCTTCATATCAGAGTTACTTGAGGGTCTTTAAAAAAAAATACTGATGCTCAAGATCTCATCCAGAGATGTAAATTGGTCCCGATGGAGCTGAGAATCACTTCTTAAAAATATTTAGTTTCTCGGGTGATTCTAAGATCCAGCCATGATTTCAAACTACTGCTCTAGAAATATCATTTCCCCCACATAAACTCCAAGTCATACTAAAAGAAAATAAAGTTTGGAGGTGATGGAAGAGATACATTTTTCATTCCCCACATACTTACTGAGTATGTTAGGCTAGTTTCTATGAAGATTAAAAATAGGTCCAAAGAATATTTCCTGCCCATAAGAATATATAATCTGTATTGACAGAAAAGACCTGCACACATTTCATAAACAAATAATGATTTGAAAGGAACATATCATTCTATGCTACTGACTATAATTCAATAAAACAAGTTACATGCATCATTAAATCATTGTTAGGCCAAACTAATTTCTACCCTTTTTTAAAGAATAGGAGTGAAATATATGTTGAAATGGTTAAAAAACACATTTGAATACAATTAGCAATCAGCCTTTAGACATTTGAACCTGGAAAAAGCACTGGACAAGGTCAATACCCAAAGACTGAGAAAGCCTAAAATGCTTTAAGGTCTCCTCCTCCTTGGCATAGTTAAAATTATGGTATGGAATCACTGACAATCGATTTACTCCAACATTGTTTAGTAAATTAAATTATAACTACTAAAAAATTGGTAATTAAGATATCAGTAATTAAAGAGCTTATAATAAATATTTTCCCTTTTATTATTAGACATAATTATTTTGTCCTAACTCTTTGCCTCTCCTCTTATATTGGATTCTTTTGAGAACATGTTTAAAAATAATGAAAAATAACCTAGTCTGGGAGAAATGTCTAAGTATAAAAATTTTTTACATATATTAGACTGTCAAATTTATTTATATTTTTAAATGAGCAATCAAAATTCAAAATTTTACATAAGTGTTATGAAACAAAAAAGTACATTGAACATTTAAAATTGGGTCAAAATTTTGAAAACTGTATATTTGTTTCAACAATTCAGCTAAATATATACACTCATTCCTTTGTTTTCTTATTAGTTACAAAGGCAAGGATGAGACATAATCCTTTACAACTATAGGAGACCCTTTTTTTTTTCCCTCTTTTTAAATGTGAAGATCTAGTTGGCTTTATTAAGTGATTCATTAATTGGGCAACATCCCATGTAATAACTAGAAAGGTACTTCCTAGGAAAGGAGTTTCAAAATTTTAAAAAAGTCATAAATGTTATCGCATCTATCTTATTCCATGATAAAATACAGGCTAGAATAGATTAAAGCACTTTAAATAATACTAATTTAGAATTAAAATAGGCACCCCTGTTTTATGTAATAACTTCTCCATATCTGAAAATGATCCCACATTAGTAGATGATGCATTTCAAGTTGTTTCCCCAATAAGGGTGAGATATGCACTGATTCAACCACACTCCTTTCTTCTATCCATGGGTGCATTTACTAGGAGGTGGGCAGATATGATCTTTATGTGTATCCATGAAACAGAACTAAGTTTACTGGCTCCAATAGGTTTTGAATCCATCATCTGAGATAGAATTGACCTTCAAAATCATCAGATGAGAAAGGGAGAACATTTATTATTATCTCAATTTTATAGATGGAGAGACTAAGTTTTAATCATATCACATCATTTGCATAGGATAATAAAGGGTGGTGCAGTCATTATCAATGGGGGTTGGAAAGGTACCGCATGTTGTCTCCTATCTCCCTCCCACTACCACTCAATAAGTATACAGGATATGATTGAGAATTACTTCTGTATCTGAGTTACTGTTATCAAGAGTGTCGTGTCATCTCCAGTGTGTGGGGGGCATTTATTAGTGTTGAAAACCAACGCTGTAGTGAAAACAAAGGCAATCGACACAGAATCAAAACTTTAGTCCTATATTTTATCTATTGGAGTATGCAGTTTAAAAAAATTCTATGGTTCCTTGAATGGAAACATTTTGGAGATAAAAACTGAATTACAGCAATTACAGAACTATAAACTATTGATGACTTTTATTTTGCTCTTAGGAATTTATGGAATAATCCCTGTCATTCTTCAAAGTGGGGGAAGGTATAGGGCATTTGATTTATTGAGCCAGGTGGTTGCAGTGTTACATCATTAACCCAAAGGAAGTGATATCCAGCAGTTTCAAATAAAGGCAAATTCCAGGTTAGTGCTTTGGACAAGATTTTTAAATAGCTTCTACGTACCTGTTCTGTGCGAGTTTCCCCCCTTTTTTTATTGTGAAGTTGAAGATAAGAGCCCACTTTAGGAGTAGGTAATCCCAAAGTTAGCTTGTTTTTTTCCACAAAATATTGTTTGGACTTCCTTCGTCGAGGGCCACGGGATCCTGGTAAGAAAACTTCATTATGTGAACTTGAACTTTTCAAGCACTGAGAGAGGTTGCTCGACTTCTCCTCCAGATCGCTGTCACTTAGGTCTGAAAAATGCTTGCTGCGATGGGCCCCAAGCTCATAGTTTGGGCTTAAAAATTCACTACCAAGTAAGGAGGCTTCGCTCTGTGGGCTCTTTTTCTCTTCACATTTTCCCCCTGCGAGTTCCATTGAAGTCTCCTTGGAAGGGTAGAGTGGATCCAAAGTCAGATTTTCTGTAGAGCTGTCTACAGACTCCAGCGATGCTTCCACAGTCAACAACTGCCCTTCCTCTTTCTTATTCTTCCAGTTTGGGTCATATCGGAGGTCTGAATATTTGTCTTCTTTTGGTTGTTGACTGCCGAACACAGAAAAGAAATGTCAAGTACTTAATCAAGATAAATTTATTCATTATATTTTATTGATCATTTATATGAAATCAATCTCAATCTTTCCTTTTATTATTGATATGTTAAAGACAGATCCCAGGGTCAAGTTAGGCACGCATACTACACATAAGGGTAAAAAAATCTTAATTACTTATCAAAATATGGAATAAAAACAGGGGACAGTTAATTTCTAAATGCTAGGAAACAAATGAAAAAATGTCTGTAACGTTAAGCCAGTGAACCACTGTGGTTCAAGGAGTGCTATTATTTATGCACACCAAAAGTGTTTCAGCAGGTGAAGATAAAATTGATTTCATATTTTAGTTGGTCATATACATATCTGGCTATTTATCTAGGATGGGAAATGAGATTGTCACCTGGACATTTGCCTCAGTCTGCTCCCTTTTTGAAGAGAAAGCAAGGTTTATCTCTACTGAATACCTACATAGATTCATTATCCTTTTCAGTGATTTTATTTTTCAGTTAATTTTGTGTTTATCTACTAGATTTTATCAAATGTACTACAGAAAGATCCTCAAGGTTAAGAATCAGAAAGTGGCTCACTGAAAAGCTCTTAGTTCATAGTCTCTTGGTTGTCAGGCCTATCTATGTACAGAAAACTCAGTAGACAGGTCAGTGTGCACTTTAAGCTGTAGTACAACCCTATTTTAATAAAAGGTTAAGTATATGGTCCTGGCTGAGGGAAGTAAATTCATTCATAACCAGTGCATGTGACTCCAAATAAAGTTCTCCCTTCCCCCAAGGCAATCTCAATTTGTAAAGTCTTAACCAAAATAGAAAAAAAATGCTGGTAATATGGCATATTTAATGGCCCCTTTGATCTTCAAAAGCTAAATGGGAGAGATTTTCCTTCCTTGAGTTCAGTAGATGCAATCCTCTAATCAAAAAGGAATTCTAAATCACCTAGGCTTTTTATGCTATTTGATATTCCCGTTTACAGAAGACATAATTCTATGCTGGGTAAACAAACTAATGGTGCCCCCTAATACTAATTTACTCTTCTTAATGTGGACTTAGATTTCTTTGATTTGATGTAAAGTAAAAACTAGAGCAAAAAGCCAAAACTTCCATGTCTTTTTAAATTGTCATTTTGAATTTTTTAGTTCACATATTAAGATGGAAAACTTTTTGGAAGAGGCTGCTCTTCCTTTTCCAGGAAGGGAAGATAAATGATATTCTCCTCTAGCAAAATGCTTGCATAGAGATGGTTTGCGTCTGTCAGGAAACTGAACATCAACCTGTGTGAGTCATACTCCCTATGCACCATGCGTCACCTGCCTCTGGAGCTTCGATGAGATTTTTCCTGTGTGATGAACTCACAGTATTCCCATCACATGAACTCACAGTATTTTTTGGTTATGCCTTTCACCTGGTTGTAAAGGTCACTGGATATGTATTAGAGGCATGAAGTGATCCAGTAGGGCACATCTGGACTTGAGACTTGACAGATCTGGGTTCAAGCTCTAGGTTTGTTACTACCTATCTGCATCAGCTGGCTGATCAAGTCATCTCTGACCTAGTTTCTGTCATCTGTAAGTAAGAATAAATTATATTTATTATGTTTATTTCTCAGGATTGCATAAGGATCAAAATGGGACATTACATCTGAATTAATGTTCTGTATTTGTGCTCCTTTTACTTTTCACTATGAAGACCTTGTCTCCTCACCTAGTTAAGGTCGTGGGCACCAGGGACTGAGGGTTACCCTTCCTTCCCCAGCCTCTGCCCTAGTACTCTGCCCTCTGCTGTGGACAGAAGAGTCAGTTAAGTATTTCTTAAATAAATAACTGAGCCTCTAAAAATACTCTAATCGACACAAATGTAGCATTAGATATTTATTTTAAAAGACTAATAGTAGCAGAAGACCTTCTTGCATTGGACTAAATTAGTAAATGATTTTAGGGCTTATTTTTATTGAGTTAAACATAAGGTTCAATTGTGGTTGGTTAGGTGTGGAAAAATATTAAGGAGTACCTCAATTATATTTTCAGGTAAACAAAAATATAAAACATTATTTAAAGAAGAAAGGTGCTATTTCATGATATGTATGATATATTGAAAGGAAAGAGAGATTTTAACTCTCTTTGTTCATTCATTTGCTTGACTCAACAGAATTTAATTTTCTTTACCCATTTCCATTTGCTCACTCATTGATTCTACAGGTATTTACTGAGCACTTACTAAGCTAGAGGGATACAGTGGTGGACACAGAGCCTAGTGGAGAATACAGACAAGGAAAGAAGTGATTAACAATTGGAGTAATGAGTGTCCCGATGAGGGGCACGGGGCCATCAGGACTCAGGAGGGATATCCAATCCCATCTTGGAAGATCAGGGAAAGCTTTCTGAAGGAAGCAATGACTTAGCCGATGCCTAAGGCTAAGAAGGGCAGGAAGTGTATGCCATGCTGTGGGAACAACATATAAAAAGGAATGGAGGGGAGAGAAAACATGGTGCTTTCCAAGAACAAATTAGTATGGATAAAATGGAGGCTGAGAGGAGGAAACGTTGAGGAGTAGAGCACAGTGTTAAGCAGAGGCGAGATACTGAAGGGGTTTGTAAGTTCCATGAAGGAGTTTGGCTTACCTAAATTGAGAGGTATAATTTAATTTACCAAAAATAACATAGAGAGCAAAGATGTTAGTAAGACAAAGACTCTTGAGTTTTTTGGAAGGAAGTATCTATGAAGGCTATAAGGTCTTGGAAAGTTTTAGAACAGGTAGTCCTTTGCACTGTTTAAACCAGGGGTCGGCTACCTTTCACAGTGATACATCCTGTGGGGATCGCTCTTTTGCTACTTAGTCATGGGGTAGGATGTGGAGTGCTGACTTTGGGAAGATAGCACATATTATTACATGCTGATCTAGGAAATGCTTATAGTGAATCTCCAGTTTTTTCCTCAGAACTACCCTATCAGGAAGGTACTATTATATTCCCCATTTAATAGATAAAGAAACCGAGGCTTAGAGAGCTTATGTAACTTTTACAAAGTCACAGAGCTAACAAGTGGTAGGGCCAGGATATAGATAGACAGTCTGTTTCAGGACCTAGCTCCTGTCCATTAAGTTGCCCTGTATCAATGCAGCTGCTTTTGTAGGTGGTAGTGAGGCAAGCATTGCCATAAGGCCTGCCTTATGTAAGTTACTGAATCAGTCAGTCAGTCAAATGGCCAGTCAACAAATATGTACTGAGCAGTTCCACAGGTACTAGGCACTGAAGACAGAGTGGTGAGCAAAACAGAAGCAGGCTGACGGATCCTACTTGCTAGTGAGGAAGACAGGCTTTTTGTTTCAACTGTAAAAATCAAATAACAAATTAGATGCAGAAAGAGATACAGAATATTATGGGTATTTAAAATAGGAGGACAACCTTGTTTATTACTGAAAATATGTTAACCTCTGATTTCCAGATTCAGTTGCTAAATGATATCTGAAAGTCTATTCCAACTCTTGTTCTATGATCCTATGATAAACTCACAAAAGAATTAATAACTGAGGAATGTCCCCTATTTTTTAAAAATAGGTACTCTTCAATGATTGAAGGAAATGGATTTCTGACTTCCATCCCTGCAGTAATACTAAAAAAAAACCCCCAAAACAAAAAACTGGCACTCAGTCTGGTCATCATATTTAATCAGCACCAGTTGATAATGGTATAACATCTATAGTATGGTTATAGACCTTCTTCAGTCATGTGAAATCGCCACAGTGCTTTGCTTCTCTGAATAATAATAGGAATATATTGGTTCTGGGAAATGGTATAACAGAGTATCTAAGGACATGGGTCATGGAATCAGACTGCCCGCACTCAATTCCTTGTGCTACCAGTTACTGTATAAGCATGGGCAAATTATTTAACTTCTCTCTGCCTCAGCTTCTTCATCAATAAAATGGGGATAATAATAGTACCTATCTCATAGTGTGGTTGAGACAATTAGCAAACTGATTATATATACATGTACATATGTATATATATATGTGTGTGTGTGTGTGTATATATGTATGTGTGTGTACATATATATATATATATATATATATATGTTTAGATAAGTCCTTGTATATGTATTGCATTATGTGTTCACCTCCCATAGTTAGAGTTCTTTCTGTCACCACATATTTGACCCCTTTTACCCCATCCGCCTACCTCCTCACCCCTCCTCCTCTTCCATCTGGTAACC
>NW_006492031.1:2278645-2316235 GCF_000325575.1 Pteropus alecto | reverse complement strand
CTGCTGATGGATCTCAAAAGGTTCTTCTCTCCCCAGGGCTTAAGTTATTTTCAGGGAACAAAGTTGTCTTGTGATGCACTAAGTGGCACCTTATTAGCCTGAAAAAAATCAAAACATCTTTAAAAATTCAATTTTTATCATAACTTAGGCATCGTGGAGAATCTGAACTGGGATTTAGGAAAACGAGATTAAGAAATTTCAGTGTTTCCACATGATGAAATATTTTAAGAATTGCTGAAAAATGATGAGGAAGATAAAACTGGGAGAATTAAATTACTTTAGACTTTCAGCAACATCTGTAATTTCTAGCCTCAACAAATTTCCATTCTTAAATGCCCAAAGCAGCAATATTACACACTACAGGAGAGACTGATATTTTAAGTGGAACCTAGAAAATACAGAGAGTTTTGAAAAAAATCAGACAAAATGAATTACTGTGGCTGAGAAAAATGTTTTTGAGCCAATCATTTGAAGAGAAACTCTAATAATATATGTGTACAAGATAGAATCTGAAAATGTGGCTCTTAAAAGAGCAGTAATTACACTGTACCATTTACACCTGCAGTGACTATCTTAAAATATCTTCTTTCTTCACTTTCTAGGTAGAAATCACAAATAGGAGGTTATGTTTTGCAAAATCATGAGCATGGAAAGTTGTAATACTTCACAGAAACAAATCTAATGGCTGAAATAGAACATGATACTAAAGAACCCCATTATACTGAGCTTGTATGCTAAGAAGCTCAATTGTATTTAGTGGTCCAGGTCAACACACTGGAGCAAAATGAGTGTAAAGTGCTCCTTCATCAGTAATCATCTGCACACAAAACATGCACCTCTTTTCCTCCCCATTTGATAGAAAGGTTACAAAGACAGTGAGTACGCAACTCTTTTGTTACTGTTCAGACAACAGATGCCAGGTCTCCTCTTCAGATGCCTAGATTAGAAATGGATGCAGAGAGGAAGAGGAAGGTGGTCTCATATGCATACGCCATGATATTTGCTGGCTTTAATGGGCCATGTTTGAGTACTGACTGTGACAACTTCAAACAAAATAAAATAAAATCTCCATTTAATGGAGAGCCTCATATTCAGTATAATATTCAATCAAAAAAATTACTAAAATTAGAGCATGTTTCTAGTACAATTAACATCCTTTGCACTCATAATAAAATATTCAATAACTGGCCATTTTGCTTGTTGAAGAGGGAATAAAAGCATTGCTATTAATCATTTAGCAGTTATTTATTTGCCACTTTATTTTAAGTAGCCGGTTAAATTGAAACTGCACATGTTATTATTGATTTAGGTTTAATTTAATCCTTTAAAACAGAACAATTATTGCCAATTTATATGCCATTAAATTTTTTTATGCATATGAACAGAAAATTCAATTTATATTTAAGTGTAAAGTTTTTAATGCTTCTTTAAGAACTATAAAACTGACAATTGTTTCCAAGGATTCCTGAATCCTATGCTCATCTTAATCTTTATATCAACGGCTTTTAAGTAAATAAATCCAAAGGATTATAAATCACTTTCGCAAGTATAAAATAAAATGGATCCACAAATATACGGACATGCTTTGGGAACGTTATTTACAACCCAGAAAATTTCACTTAATGCAGGCATTTATTCTGCCAAAAAAAAATTAAACATTTTAATGAAAAAAAGGTGGTTTAATAAACTAAAGGCCAAAGACTATCTACAGAAACACACTAAAGTGAAGGGGCTGGATTGTTATCTAGTGAATTGTATTTACAGCAATTATATAATTTGGATAATTCCAGCTGAAGTCCCTTCTTTTCTTTGACAATAGATTTATGGCTGCAAAATAATCAGATATTTGCCCCAATTTAATAGACTTGTCAGTACTAGTCTTGATTCAAGGACAACCTGTGAGTTAAATGAAAATGTCTAAAGAAGGCATGTTAGTGACTCCAATATAAAATTCTAGCACCTCACTTCTATTAAGATTATCTTTTTAAAAAAGAGCATCTCATGTAAAACAAAGGTTGCACTTTCACAAGGGAAATGCTGTATGACACGGTATTTGCAAACATAATTCCTCTCGCCCAGTCCGAGCTTGCAGGGCTCGTGCCAGACTAGGGAGGACTGGTTGTTCTTTTCACTTTCCAGAAACAAGGACCAAGAGCTTCATAAAACATTCAGATGTTTACACTTTTTTTAGATGGAACTTCTTGTATTTTAAATGCCAGATATTAGCATCTTTGGAGTTGCAAGGTAGCTGTGTTGCCATAGGAAAAGCAATGGACAGATCTTGACATTTGGGACCTACTCCAGATTTTGCCACTGACCAAGCTGTGTGAACTTGGGTGAGTCTCTTAACCACTCTAGGCCTCGGGTTCCTCTTTTGTACAATAAGGGGAATGGGCTGAACTTTAAGAGCTCTAACAGCTCTAAGAATCCACCATTTTATTAAGTGGACTTGGCATATCATGTGAAACTTGGCACTGTATATTAAGCATTGGGAAAAGCATTTATTTTAAATTCAATACATTAAAAATTATGGTAATCAAAGCTTTCTGTATTTTCAAACTTGTCACAGAGTGGAAATAAACGAAAATGGTAAAGGTCATAAATTAAACTATCCTTTGGTTGCAATCTTCTTAATCCTCTTGACGAACTCACTGGAATGCAGGTGGTATAAATTTAAATTATACTTTGCGAGGTTTTGAACTTACTATTTACTTATTTTAACATAGTAATGCATCCTCATTTTGAAATAAGGTAGAAAGGAACTGCTGGTCTTTCTCTGAGAGCAATAAACCCCAGGAGTCACTGTGGCTTTAGCATTTCTGGCAGGGATTCTGCCTTTAATAGACACAATTCATGCCCTCGCACACTCCATACTTCTTTCTCTGACTGCTCATCTGTTACGATGGCACCATGCCTGCTCTGAGGAGTGCACCAGGGTTTAACAACAGCAGAGTTTGTGAGCAAATTAATGAGCATAAAACAGAAATGACTAATATCTATGACAAAAAGTCACTTCTCTATTGCCGTGTGAAATAAATAATTAATATGCTAGTAGCTAGCCCCAAAATACTGTGTGAAACCCCTAGAATAAGGTATGCAGTGTAATGTATTTGAAGAGGTTGGCCAACCAATCTAATAAAGACAATAGAAATCAACATGGATGAATGTCAACTCCTAGAAACTCTCAGAATATCCTTAATACTATAATATTAGAATGAGCATTAAGCGCTATCTTTATACTCCTATTCAGTGCAAAAACAAACAAACAAACAAACAAAAACAAAACAAAAAATGTACACCTATGAGAGAAAGTACTCTGTCCTCAGCTTAAATATTTCTGATGGGTACTACAAAACAGTCCAGAAAAAAGTTCGAGGGGTGCGAAAATGTTGAATTTTGGTCCTTATCCACTATCCATTTTGGTTATCCAATGCTGCTATTTAAGTCCTAGAAATCATCATTCAATACTTCACCTGACTCTTGTATTATTAATCTGAAACGATATCTATGAAAGCATTTGAAAGGGAAAATTACATACCACTGTAAAACAATAAAAATGAAGATTATTATTACTGAGTCCCTTTCTTACTTTCAGACAATTCTGAATATTCAGTTTAACTAATAATTCCTCACCGTGTCTACCTCCCATCCAGTAATTTCTGGCACAAGGTAGTTTATTAGACTGAACATGGGATCTTTTGTGAAGATTATAGTTCCCAGGTGACGAGAGGAAGATATCCACAGACCTCAATGAATGACAACGCTTCCCAGGAGAGTATGAGGAATATAGGCTACTATGACACTGCTGCCCAAAGTAAAACACAATTAAGGTTATTTATTCTGAGAGCACTGTACCTTTTAAATATTTGTATTATTTTAATAATATTTATAATTTTACATGCATCTGTACCCTGGCCTCAGCTTACTTCATATTAAAATTGTTATATCTTTAATATTTGTTAGATAGTAAAATTGAATCCTTTATCAAATTGGGCCTTGATCACCTATCTAGATACTTATAGTTAGAGGCTCAGGCTCTGCCTCTAAGCAGCTGCATACATCTATACAACTCTCAGAACCTCAGTTTCTTGTCTGCAAAATAGAGGTAATAATACCTAAGAGGCCCTTGTAAAGTAAATGAGAGTATGCATAAAGCAAATAGTTCTACAAATGGCAGCTAATTATATTTTTGTATCCTTGTAAACAAGACCTTATTAAACACATATACTAAGTACTGTACTGCTGCTCTCTGATTTTTTTTTTTTAAACATATAAGGTTTCAGAAGTCCCCAGGACTGAAGAGGTTATTTCTAATGCTCTAGGAATTATATTGATCTCTTTCTTCGTGAGTGCTGAGGGTCATAAGGCTAGTTCTGGAGTGGGGTTTAAGGATTATCATGTGAAGATCCTCTCTCCACTCTTGATTCATTCACTACTGTCAATGCTGCTCCAATTTCCATTAAGTAAAAGGTTTTCTCTAATCCATATACATTGAACTATGGCTTCACTTGGGTGAGATACAAAGAGTAATTGCTTTGAGGAGGTTCTAGTAACAACGAAATGTAAGAGTAGGGCTCAAGTGATTTGTCAGGCAGCTTTTAAAACTGTTATTTAAAAAAGCAAGAAGAAAGAGATTTTCCTTGGTTTTACAGCAAGACTTTGATAATTTTTTGAACTACAATTCCCAAAATGCCATCTACCTTACAGAAACGAAAGCCTGCTTGATTTTATATTGAAAGTCTGAGATCAATTTGTGTACTTCACGGCTCACAAACTCCTCAGATCCAAGCAATGACACACCTAGGCAAGCTTTCCAAGACTACAGTGAGGCAGAGAAAGGGGCCAATAATGAAACATCCACCGAATAATGTTTTTGAGGCATTATTTGACTAAATGTTTCAGTTTTGTTTTTCTTTGTAGTGAAGAACTGGTCCACCAAATGTTCAATGTATGAAGCACTATGCAGCCAAATGATCACTAGGGATGTAATGCATTCTAACTCTGGGGATTATCATCTACCATTTAACATTTCCAATGCAAATCAATCTAAGGAAAATAGCATTATTTAAGGATCCCTGAATCAGAAGACCGAGGCCCTAACCATAATTTTGAATTTTAAGTATTATTCTTTATTTTGAAATATATTGAATGGTACTTACATTGTCCTTGGGTAAAGAGCAAGGTTAAAGTCAGGTCTCTGAGCACTGACTCAAAGAGGAAAAACTCAACACTGCGGAAATGCCACTTAATGGATCTTTGCTTTGGTTTCTTCATCTTAAAAGTATAGACAAGAATACCTATCCATCGGAAAAGATCTTTCCTTTATGATGCCCTATTTCTGTAAATAAAACTGCTACCATTTATTACCTAGGAGTAGTATGACTGTCTCAGATTAGAGCTGAGTGTTCTGAGTGTTCTGCTCTACTACTCACTAGATGTAATAAATGGGCATAATAAAACCTTTTAAAACCTCAGCTGCAAACTTTAAAATGGGATCATTATAGCATACACCTATCAGGGCTGCCATAAGGATTAAATGAAATAATACATGTAAAGTGTTTAGCTCAGTAATAAGCTCATGATAAGCAGTCTATAAATGCTAGCTATTGTTATTAGAACTTTGAAGTAATCTTTGGCTTCCCTTGTTTCTTCAGTCATCATATCTAATCTATCACAAAGCCATGTCAATTCTTTCATTATACATTGTAAATGAAAAGACCATTAAAAAGGATACACACTCATATAAGAATGTATATTGGTTAACTCTGAGGAAGAAGACGGGAATGAATTTGAGAAGGGGAATAAAAAACTTTACCTGTAACATTT
This sequence comes from Pteropus alecto, assembly GCF_000325575.1. Lineage (NCBI taxonomy): Eukaryota > Metazoa > Chordata > Mammalia > Chiroptera > Pteropodidae > Pteropus > Pteropus alecto. The sequence goes on along the minus strand of NW_006492031.1, from coordinate 2,310,409 downwards.
TATGTCTTTTAAAAAAATATATCTGAAACTAATATGGCAATAAACGTTATAAGCATTTTCTCTGTACTATTCTGTACGTTAGAATTTGATCAAAGTTTAAAAAAAAAAACAATATCAATAGTAAAACAACAAACATCCCCTCATAGCACTATGACATTAGACAAGTTACTTCACCTCTTTTAGCCTCATTTTCCTTATTTGTAAAATGAGAATATGTAACTGCACTTTCTTGCAGGGTTACAATGAAGAATTAAGTGAAATTACAGATGGGTCTTTAAAAAGAGATGTTCTTGTTATAGTTGTCATTATTGTTATAATTTTTTCATTTGGTAGTCTCTTTGTCCCTTTTGCATTTATCTTCTAATTTAAAATGCACCAGCTTGTGGAAAAGAGTTCCTTGAACAGTACTTCATCTCACTGCCTTTCCCAAGAATCTGTATTCTCTCCTGCTGGTGTACCCAACCCAGTTCAGTCAGGTGTGGCTGTCTGACTGAAGTCTTCCTGATAACCTCTTTTGCTCCCAGAATTATGGCTGCACCTTGGTGACAGCACTTATCACTTGCACTGTACTTTGAGATCCCCTAAAAAACATATGAGCTTGATTCAACTCAATACTCCCAGTCAAAGAAAGAAGAAAGGAAGAAAAGGACTCAAGACCAGGCTTGAATTCTGGCTTTGCTATGACTATATTCCTGGGATGAGTCATTTGAGTTCTGTGTTCGGTATCCTATCTGTGGCATGAGCTGGTTGCACTCCATGATGGCCCTATAATCAGGCCCTCACTCAGTCCATTTCCCCTATACACAGAACAGATCCTCTGCCATTGAGCTCCTTAATATGACACACATGTCACTCTAATTCTGTTCTTGCTTGCCCTTGTTCTAGACTTTACAATAAACTTTCCTCAATGTATGTTATCCCTAATTTTAAAAAAAGTATCATATATATAACTTATAAAGAGCCAGTCACTGTTCTCAGTACTTAATATATTTCGTGTATATTAATTTACTTAAGCATCACAATAACTCTGTAAGGTAACCATTATTATCCCATTGTTACTGATAAGGAAACTGAGGCACAGAGCGATTAAGTGGACTTGGTCAAGGTCATACAGATAGTAAGTGGCAGAATTTGAACCCGATGGTCTATTTTAGACTCTATGTACTTTACCACCACACTAAAACTCTTTTCTAACCAATAGCTTTTAACTTCTATACTGTATCATATCATTTATATTCTAATTAAAACTGAGTGATATTACACTATTTTCTCTGATAGTCTTTGGTAGCTCAGAGCATAAAGTTAATACCCCATTAATACTAATTATTAGAAATTGAATCTTTATATGATTATATGGGCCCTAGTTCAGGTAGAATGTACTCCCAGAATGCACTTTACTGACATTCATAGCAATCCGGAGTCTTAGGCAGGCTGGTTCATTTGACAGGTGAGAAAAAGTGAAATGCAAGAGAGTTAAGTGACCTATTCCAAATTATACACTAAGCAGCAGTGCCTGGACCAAACCAAGACTATTTATTTATTTTTTAAATAATAAAACAGTGAACGTGGCAAAAAGCCTGGCTCTGAACTGTTTTTAGCTGCACAGAGTCCTGTCTCACACACATTACCAGGTGCTCATTATGAGAGCCTTTCCTTACTCTCATTCGAGACAGTACCAGTAATTATTTAATACATTTCAGAAATCAGTTATCTTACACAAGTTCCTTACCTATGATTCGCACCATTGTCTTGGATATGGAAGTTGTCCTTGCTGGCTGTCTGAGCTGCTTTTCTGCTTGCTTCCTCTTCTGTCTCACTCAAGCTATCCTGTGGAGGGCTTTCTTCCTCTAAACTGTCAGGCTCCATGATGTTGTCCTGGATTTGGTCTTCAAGTTTAGATTGGGCCTTAATCTCTTGAGTGAAGCTTTCTGAATCAGATTCCAAGGAGTCTTTTGAAATTAGATGTAAGTCTTCTTTCTTAAAAGGTGTTTCTGTGGACTGAGGCTTTAAGTTGATATGATGGACAGGAGATTGGCTAGAGAGCTTGGGAATTAATTTACTATGACTCATCTTGAAAAGATACAAAAATTTACAGGAATACTCTTGTTGATAGGAACAGCTGGCTGAATATTTAAAGTTGTAGTTCACAAAAACATTACCTAAAAAAATTATATTTGTGTTATTCTGTGACTACTGAAATCTCTTTAATTCCGATGTTAATCACAAATTTAAATATAAGAACCTTGTTAAATTACCTGCAGGCTTTTGTGTGTATTCTTTTGTGTGTGTGAGGTCTATTGGAAAAACTACTGTGTTTTTGTCTCTGATGTAGAGCTCCTAACCAGCCTGGGTAACCGAAGGCAGCTTCACCGAAGGAATCAAATGACTGCCTGGAAGCACATTCCTCCTCCAGCTTCCAAGGGCCTGTGACAGACAAGCCTCACAAGCCAAGCGGTAATTACGGACAGGACTTTGATGGCCTTATTTCAAACACCCAGGACACTGATACAAATATGCCACTGTTCAGTTATATTCATGTATAGAGTAAGACAGGTTCATGGTCTACCTTGTGAAAAGTAAAAGAGGGTGAGAGAAGTAGTATGTGGTTTGCAGAGTTGGAACTGTAAAGAGAGAAGCTGTTTTGTTCCTAGACCTATATTGGCTGGCTTCATTATTTGGAAGACGTTTTAATACCCGGGTTTCTACTAGATAGGAATGTGTAATTTAGGGGGCCATTACATGGATATCAACCTAAGTTCAATATGATAAAAAAACATAATAATGATTAAAACTGTTCAACAAAAGATTTGGCGGCCTTGTTGATAGAGCAGGCAGATAGACAAGATATGAGCTGGAAGGAGAAAAACCCACAGAGGCACAGATGTGGTCACCATAAGCCCTGATAGGTCATTAGAGGAGCTTAAGAATTCTGCCACTGGAGCAATTCATAGTGGAGGCTAGATGTGCACGTACCTGAAAGGGCTGCTGTCCTGGGGAGTGTTCAGAGGGTGGGAGATTGGTCTGAGTAAGAGCTGAGATCTGTTCTAACTCGATTAAGAGCGTTATTCCAAGTGAGTCCTCCGTGCTCAAAGGGCTGTTATAAAGACCGATGAGCCAGTTTATGGAAAGGGTGCTCTGAGTTTATATCAGATTGAAAGGAGATGATGTTTTTGGATTGTGCTTCCTTTCATTTCTATCTAGTATTTCTCTTTGCTCTGTCTTCTATCTCACTGCCTTTATGCCATTTTTTTCCTGTAGATCAGATAATAGAAACCTTCACCATCAGAGATTACTATAAAATTTGTTTTAAGGGCTTGCTCTTGTTCTTTTGGCAGATCCTAACTTTAATTAAATAACATAACTTTACTCCTATTCCTAGAATTGCTTATAATGTTGACCTTGTTGCTATGTTCCCAAGAAACATCATCAACTCCTCAGAGGAAAGCACCTTAACAAACAAAACAGACAAAAGGTAACATTCATATTTAAATACATATGAACTGGTTTTCTTTTTAATTCACAGTTCCCCCTGTTGGCGGACTAACATATTACTGTCTAACTATAAAGACTGGTTTGTTGTATTGTCTCTTATTTTAAAAATACATCTATTCATTCTACTGTATTATTTTAATATTGATAAACTAATTAACTTTTGCTTTTTAGGATTTTTTTAGAAAGTAGCAAATCCATCAATAGCAGCATGTTATACCTGAAAGTTTTAAAACACTAGTTTTACTGTAAGAGTTCAAGTCACTGTACTTGGGATCTTAAAGGAAAAGCTTAACATAACCATTATATTTCAATTTGGAATCTCTCCTTCAGGAAATTAATCAATCCCTTCAATTTCTCTTAAATGAAACAGACGAATGTCTCTGAGTTAAATCAATAAAAAATGTCCATAGAAGATAATACTTTTGTTGTTAACAGATTAATGAAATTTGGGAGAGTATGAAGAGAGCAAAGCCAAATGCCAGAAAAGCTGGGTCTTCTGTGGAGGCCTGATCTTATGAAAGTACGGGACTAAAGAAGGACAAGCTGGTAGCTGAACTAAGTGAGAAAGTAGGTATATCAAATGTGATGAAGGTGGCTATATAGTGGCACAATACTTTTCCACTGAAATTTCTGACCAAGAGAGGCAAACGAATCTCCTAAACAAACAGGAAATGGCCAGTTCTCTAGGGAACTAAGCGTGGGTCTAGTTTACTGGGTGAAACGAATTTCCTTCGGTGGGTTAAAAGGAAGTTTGCTTGCATTCCCCAAGATGGATGGTAGAGAAAAAGTTGCCCTGTTTTGGAACAGGCCAGAAGCTGCCCATAGAGACGTTCGGTTTGTTTTCTCCCTTTGCCTTTTCTTTGATGGACAAGACTGGGCAGTAAGGGGCGTTTTAAGGCCCAGAAAGTGACGATGTCAATCGTGTCTGGTGCCCTGGACCGGTCTTAATTAATCGAGGACAGGGCCGCTGTGGAAGTCTGGGCACCAAAGCCTTTTTAGAGCCTACACCCCCTCTCCCCACCCCCCGTTTTCCAAATGCCGTCGAAGGCCGGCTCTTTCGAGTTCTCCCGGTTCCGATCCAGTTTCCTCAGGAGGTTTTCTGCTGTCCCCACCCTAAGTCCCAGCTCTTCCCGTTTCTGTCCCTGGGCGCGCCTCCCACCCCGTTCCAGGGCAACCGCCCGTCACCTGTCCGGCGCTCCTTGTCTGCTGCGACCCCGGCAACCCCGCATCCTCCCGCGCTACCGCAGCTGCCCAGGCACCTCCCCCGGTCCCCGCCCGCCCGCGTCGCCCAGCGCTGCCCTGGAGACCGAGACGCCGCGTGACTGGGGCCTGGCACGGCCGCGGGCGGGGCCCCACCGAGCGGGCGGGGCCGTTGCGGTCGCCGCCACCACGTCCGGTGACACCTGCTCAGGCGGAGAAGGTGGAAGCGGTAGTGATGATGGCGTCAGGGGGCAGACCCCTGCGGGCCCCCGGGAGCTCTCGGTGAGGCTGCTGCTGTCTGGCCACTCTGACTTTCTAAAGTTGGAAAGCAAGGGCAGGCATGCTGCTGAGAATACGTGAACTCTTACAAATCAAGAAGACTCCAATTAAAGAATGGGCAAATGACTTGAACGGAATTTCATAAAAGAAATCCAAACGACCAATAAATATTTGTCGTTGATTAAAAAGGTACTTAATTCATTAATAATCAGAAGAGGGCAAATTAAAACAACGGTGGATGTGGCATCTTATTCACCAGATGGGCATAAATTAAAGTGCCTGATGGTTCCCAGAGCTGGGAAAGACATAGAGCAAAGAATCCTTATGCTGCAGATGGGAGCGCGAAGCGGTGCAACCTCTTTGGAAAGTGGTTGGACAGTAGCTAGGATATATATGCCCTATGCAATTTCACTTTTACGTATTTACATTAAGAAAGTGTGTGTCCGTGTGCACCCAAACTGGAAATAAGAATAGAGTGATTAATTAAATTGTGGTATTCCATATACTGGCATGCTATACAATAATGAAAGTGAATGAAATACAGCTGCATGAAATGATACAGAGGCATCTTAAAAAATATAATGAGTAAAAAAACCACAAAACTCAAAATACATATTGTGTGATTTTGTATTTAAAAATTAAAACAGGCAAAATCAAACTGTATTCTGTTTATGGATGCATTCTTAGTGGAAAAAAAGCAAAATAGTGGTTTTTACTAAAGTTAGAATCATGGTCAGCTCTGACAGACCAGGTCAGGGTTTTGGGGGAGAGTGCTTTTGAGATTCTATGTCTTGACTTTTAATACTGGTTATTTTATAACAATTCATTCAGCTATACATTTATGTATGTGTAAAATATTATAAAAAAGGCTTTAAAAGAAAGAAACGAAGTGTTAGTAATTATATTTACATTAAAATAGCATTAAAACCACAAGTAGATTCGAATAACTGTCTTCGACAAAGTAAGAATGCTTCAATACCAGTTGCCAAATAAATGATAGGGAGCACAGAAAATTGGGAAATACCCTTACTACTGAATTTATTTTTATCTTGGTTTTTATTAAAGTTAGTTTTTATTCGAGTTAGTTGTTTTGTTTTTTATTTTTTCGACAGCAGGGACCTTGTCTTATGAGTGCCACAATAGGACTTCAATGTGTTTTGAAGAAAGGAAAGCAAGGTAGCAGAAAACATTGGTGTAATTCTGCCCATGTGTTATATAAATTAACATTAGAGCAACTGCAAACATGCAAAGAAACCCCAAGTAGAAGGATTTAGTCCTCATGGTAGCTTCCTGAATATGTAATGGAATCAGTGCTGAGTCATTCACACTTGATCACCTCTTATCTACTGGTCAGTGAAAATTGATGCCATGGTTCTATCACCAGACAGGTGACTCAATTCTTGTCAACTTCACAAGAAAAAGAATTCACAGATAGACAGCGAAGGCAATGAAGCAACAGCTCAAGTTTATTGGAAGCAAAATACACTCTTAAAAGTGAAAGTACATTCTCAGACTGGAGAGTGGGCAAGCTCAGAGGGAACTCCCTTGCCTTGTTTTATCTATTGATCTAACTAAAGGGTGGAATATTCATGGTTTTGGGTGGACTCTATGTAGAAAGAAGGTAGTTTTTTTGGAATTAGGGAGACACCCCTTTTCTTGCCTCTTTTGTGTTTTTCAGAACTGTCAAGGCATCAGATGCATGATGGGTACAGCCTTAACTGCAATGCTAATTTATTAGTAGCTGTATAATGAGGAAATAATTAGGGTAAAAGTGAACAAGGCCTGATCTGCGTATGCGTCTTTGTGGAAAGACCACCTGTGTCTCTGGGTCAGGATGCTGTGGGCTTTGAGCTCCTCTAAGGGCCTATCAGGGCTCATGGTGACCATGTCTGTACCCTTATGGATTTCTCATCTTTCAGTTCATATCTGTCTCTCTGCCTACTCTGACAGTTCTTTAGACTGTTCAAGTGCTTTCTGCATTATTCAGAATAGACTTTATGCTGCTTTTCTGAGTGGTTCCTATATGACTCCGAAGTCTACCAATCCAGCAGCTACTTGCAGAGACAGACAGAACATGGAATACCCTGAGCTTGATTTTCCTCCTTCCTTCTCTGTAATGGGTATCCTGACTTTTCTTATTTAGAGTGACCAAAGACAGTAATAATAAACACAAATGGCAGTCAGAGTCCAATCAGGAGACGGAAACCACACTAGTTATTTTAACAGAAATAATTTAATATGAAGGTTCATTAACTGAAAAGTTAAAAAGGAAACATAGGTATCACGGGAGTACTAACTACAGGAAGCAACTGCCATCCCTAATTCTGGGAAAACACGGGGGAGAATTTAGAATTATTAACGTTGAGAGCAGGGGCCCCGAACCCCAGGGTCTCAGACTGGTACTGGTCTGTGCCCTGTTAGGAACTGGGCCACACAGTAGGAGGTGAGTGGTGGGCAAAGGAGCGAAGCTGCATCTGTATTTGCAGCCTTTCCCCAGTGCTAGCATCACTGCCTCAGCTCCATCTCAGATCATCAGGCATTAGATGCTCATAGGAGCACTGGTCCCTGGTGCCAAAAAGGTTGGGACCTCTGGTTTAGAGGCTTAGAGGAAGGGGCTAGAGCCAGGAACCAGGCTTCTAAGGAGGAGAAAATCCCAAGCTGATGGGTGCTGTTGTCTTTGAAAAGGTATGATGAAGCTAGTTCTGGGAGTATTGGGAAAGGGGAATGAACTGCTGCTACTGAAACAGACTGAGCTGCTGGGATAAAGAAACACCATTAGGGTGATGCTGAGAGGAAGAGGATAGCAAAGGAGGAGCAGTCCTTTTCACTTTTCCAGCCTTGTAGTCTTCATCTAGTGCCCCCGACTGGCAGACCCTAACAAGGAGCTGGCTGGCCAAGGAGAAATGAGATTTGCAGAGGTTGCCTCAGCATCACAACAGAGAATATGAGTGTGTTTGAAGCCGAGAGATGATTTAATAAGCAGCACAGTAATACCCTGTTCTTCAGAGTTCTTAAGGATCATAGAGAGCAAACAAAATAAAGCCATAAAGTGCATTGTTTTTATCAGCTATTATGCTAATAATAGTAATGATAATTTACATATGAATATTTCTCAGGGTCTGCAAAGTGCTTTTGCATATATTATCTATTCAAAATTAATCTCGAATGGAACCCAAACTAACCAAAACACTAAGAAGAATGAGAAAAACAAGTACAGAATAATCAAAATAGAAAGGCTAGTAGTACTGAACTGATTTTAATCCTTCCCCACTCCCACTCAATCCATTCCTTCAACTCCCTTCTTTCCCTCTCCTAATCTGTAATTTGTGCTCTGCTTGCCAAGCCCTTTCCTCTACCCCTTTCTCTCTTGGTTTATCTTCTACTCAGTCAACAAGACCTAGTTTCATCTCCTTCAGGAAGAAACTTTGGACAGTTCTCTGACACCGTCCTCATGTTTCTTACACTAGGATAGTTCTCAACCTGGAGCATTTCTGGCCACCTGGGACACTTGTCAAGGCAAGGTCCGAAGACATTTTATATTGTCTTGATTTAGGGGAGTGCTACTGACATCTAGTGAACATAGGTCAGAAATGCTGCTAAACATCCAACAACACACAGGGCAGCCTCTACAACAAAATAATTATCCAGTTCAAAATATCAGTAGTGCTGAGGTTCACAAACCTTTTGGTTGACAAATGGCCCTTGGTCTGGGCCCAAGTGCATGCTTCTGTCTTTATCCATACACATGTATGGCATTGCTTTCTAATTATCTGTTAATGATTTCGTCACCTCCTTACTGTACTATAAACTCCCAGAGAGCAAGGACCAGAATTGTGCCTGGCACCCAATAGATCTTCAATAAACATTAAACAAAACCTACAATGTCCTTACATTTTAGCACGTGAATGGAAGGTAGCCCATAAGGCCTTTTAATAGAGATATTCTCTTGTTTGGCACGTAATCGAGATGATTAGATAATTTATTATTAAAACCCAGAATACAATCAAGAATTTTAAAAAGATGCTATTAATAAATACACTAAGACAATCAATATAAACTGAAATTGTCCTGGGTAGCCAGAAAGTGTCATTACTCTATATGTAACTCTAACAAGTTTATTTATTTATTTATTTATTTAGTAACTCTAACAAGTTTAAATGCCTGGTTCTTTCACATAGATGTTAAATTAGAAGGAGCAAATTAGAAATGAGTAAGGAAGGCCACTCTGAGGACAGAGAGAAGGGACAGTACCAGCAAGTGAAGGGACAGAAATACCACAAAAATAAGGGACTAAAAAAAAAGTGAAGCAACCTGGGGTCCTTTGACATATGCAACAAGCATCCTTATAGCTGAAAAGCCTGTGTGAGAATCATAGTATTATAGCAATCACAATGATTAATTTCCATGATGATTAATTTTAAAAAACTCGTATAGAATAGACAAATTTGATTAAAAAACTAACTAGAAAGGTAAAAATTATGCAATATATTTGCAAAGATTTTTATCCAAAATATTAAAATGTTTAAAGTTTCAAGAAATAAACTCTCAATTATCCCCTGCCCCTCAAAGTATTTGTTTAGAATGACCAGTGTCGAAAATTTTAGAGAATGAATGTTGTAATAAATATATGTTTACACAGCCAACATGATTTAAAAGACAGAAGTATAAGTAACCCTAACACTGTTCTAGAAGGAGTCAAGTGCTGGGGGAGCCCAGAAGAGGAGAGGGGAATTCTGCCTAGCTGGGATCAGAAGCTTTCAGAATGAGATGATCCTACAGCATGGCTATTATGAATACGAATTAACAAATTCTCAATTACTGCCTCTTTTCTTTATTGTTTCTTGGTTTTCTTTCTTAAGAATAATTTTAAAACATTTCTATTAAGGAAATTTAAGAATATACACATCAGCAGAGAGAAAAGTATAGTGAACACGCACATAGCCCTCACCCAGCTTCAGCAGTATCAACCTGTGAGCAATCTTGTTTTTACGCATACTGTGCTCTACTCCCACAAAATTACTTAAATGCAGATCCCAGCTGTTATATGGTTTCATCTGTAAATACTTAAGGCTGTATCTCTAAGAGATAATTTTTAAATATCTGCAATAGTATTATCACATCTAAAATAAAATTAACAGTGACTCCTTAATATTATTTAATACTGAGTCAGTGTTCCGACTTCCAGATTGTTTTCTACATGTCTTTTTATAACTGGTTGGATCCAAACAAGTCTATAAAGTGATTTTTTGAAAATAACAGCCTTAGCAAGATACACATCTCATACCACACAATTCACCTCTTTAAAGTGCACAATTCAGTAGTTTTTAGTATATTCATAAAGCTGTGCAACCATTACAACTAATTCTACATCTCCCCCAAAGAAACTCCATACCCATTAGTAGTCACTACTCATTCCCTCTTTTCCTCAGACCCTGGCAACCACTAATCTACTTTATCTCTATGGATTTGCCTATTCTGGATATTTTGTATAAGTGGAATCATACAATATGTGTTCCTTTTTGTATGTATGTCTGACTTCTTTTACTTAGCTTAATGCTTTCAAGGTTCATCTATGTTGCAGCATGTATCAATAGTTCATTCATTTTTATTGCCAAACAATATACCACTGTATACCACATTTTATTTATCCACTCATCAGTTGATAGACATTTGGGTTGTTTCTACCTTTTCACTATTATGAGTAATACTGTTATACACAGTCATGTACAAGTTTCTGTGTGGATATATGTTTTCACTTCTCTTGGATATATGCCTAGGAGTGGAATTACTGGGACACTTGGTAACTATGTGTTTAATATTTTGAGGCATTGCTAAGCTGTTTTCCAAAGTGGTTGAAATACTTTATATTCCCACCAATAATCTACGAAGGTTCCCATTTCTCTATATCCTTTCCAAAACTTGTTGTCTGACTTGTTTATTGTAGCTATCCATGTTAGTGTGAAGTTCTATCTCACTGTAGTTTTAACTTGCATTTCCCTAATGACTAATGATGATGAGCATCTTTTCATGCACCTATAGCCATTTTTATTACACAGTGATTTTAATGATGTATTTCCAATTTCAGATTAAAGAGTTAGTGTTGGAGCAATCTATAAAGGTGACCTGTCTTTAAGCTTCCTTGTTTTCTGGTATAAAATCTTTCAGGCTCATCTTATACATTTCTTGCCCTGATCTAGTATTAGCCATTTCTCCAATGGTTAATTGGATTGTTTTATCTAGAATGTTATTTAGAGGCCATGATCTGGGCACTAAGGATGCTTATTGCTACTGGAATGATTATTATCTCCAGGCTATTTCAGTGGAAAAAGCCAGAAAATACTTTTTTTTTAATTTCTTTATTCAAGAGGAAAATACATTACTAGTGATTTGTTTCCAATTCAAATATAAGAACACAAGATTTTTACTTATTCAATTTTATATTTATGTTTCTTTCATGCTGAAAATCTTGGTTCCAGTGATAGTAACATATTTTGTGTAGGATAAAGTGTATAGTTAGTTATTTTATACTTTGAAAATGACTACTAATGTTGTGACTAACAATATGACTATTGAAAACAATTTAAGATTTGTTCGTAGTTCTTTTTGCCATCAGGATATATCCTGACGGTGTATATACGTAGTCAAATGTCTTTGTTTTAAAGTAATCTGAAATAATTTTTCCCCGAGTTGCAGTTTTTTTAAGAAATTAATTTTTAATTTTGATTTAATTTTTAAAATGATTATGTAAATCATTTACGTAGTTTCAAAGCCAAGACTGTAAAACCAGGTACATTTAGAGAAGTCTAACTTCTACTTTCACCCCCTCCACTCAGTTTCCTCTTAGCTCATATAGGTGATGACTTTCGTTAGTTTTTAGTTTAGCATTTCTTCTTAAATAAGCCAATATGTACATATTTCTAACCCACCCTCTTTCTCAAATTAAAGGAATCTGTATACTCTCTCCTATGTCTGGCTTTTTTTCATTCAGTAATATATCCTAGAGATCACTCGATAGAAATATACAATGAACTTCCTCACCATTCCTTTCATAGTTGTATAATACTCCATGGTGTGCCCAAGTAGTCTCTAATCGATAGTTACTTGAGTTGTTACAGATGGTGTTGCAATGAATAGTTGTGATATTGTGATATTGCAATATCACAATATCCTGGTACCTGGCACAGAACTTTTAAAACCCTTGCAATTTCCTAAGTGATAAAAGTGATTGAAGCATCTTTTATAATAATATTTGGTCTTTGTCCCTGGTTCCTGAAACAAGAACTTCTAAATCCTGTAGAGTTTCCCGAGTGAGGGGGTGAGAAGAGCATATTTGGTTATTGACAATAAGTGCCTTCCAACCCCCTGAGTTTATGCTAATGAGGTGACTCTCGATGGACCCTTAGATAGCTGCAGGATTGGGGCTGGTTTCCAGAGGTATCAATCATGTGATTAGAGGGCTAGAAGTTTCAGCCCTACCCCCCACCCTTAGGATTGAAGAGAGAGGCTGGAGAATGTGTGAATCATTAATGTTCAATGATTTAATCAATCCTGCTTATATAATAGAACCTCTATGAAATCCCCTAAATAATGGGATTCTGGGAAGCTTCTGGATTGGTGAACGCATCCATGTGCCAGCAAGGTGGTGCAACCCAACTCCATGAGGCCTGAAGCTTCTGTTCTCAGAACTCTTCTAGACCTTGCCCTAGGACCTCTTCCTCTGGCTGTTCATTTGTATCATTTATCATGTCTGTCATAATAAACCTTTAATAGTATAAATTTGAAGATAAGTAGATTTGAGATAGTACCTTTATCATATACAAAATTTTTATTTGATAGCACCAATAGTAAAACATATTCCTGTAATTGTTACTGATTTGTTTTATAAGATGAGATGATCAAGTTCCCTGAGTTCTTCTGTGAGTCTTTCTTTAATAACAGTCCCTTTGTGCAGTCTCTGTGAGCTTTAAAGTTAAAATGCTTCATAGCCACTTATCAAAGTGTTCTCAGTAAATAAACCCAGACTCAATGGTTTGTCTCCATGCCACTGTTTAAAACTAGTACAGGGAGAACTCAACAAATATATAGGATAAAAACACTAACATTTGTCATTTACTTATTACATATCTAATACTGCGCTGGACATTTTGCCTGCATTATCTTTTATCTTATTAAATCCTCACATTAACCCTGTGTGGTGAGAACTGTTATCCTCATTTTACAGATGAGAAAACTGAAGATACAAGAGGTTATTTCATGACCCAAACCACTAACCACAATTTGGGAATAAGGAATTTAGGGGGAATGTGGGGGGTGGGAGAGAGAGAGAGAGAGAGAGAGAGAGAGAGAGGGAGAGAATATCCCTCATTTTAAAGAGTAACATTTATTTATTTGTTTTATGTTTGTCTCCACTAAAGGAGGTAATTAGAACATTTGGTCTAGATAACTGAGGCTTAGTCTCCCTCAAACAAAACAAAACATTGGAAGTCATAGAGTTTAATATTTTTCTAAAAGGACACAAGTTTTATTTCACAAATCAGGACTTCATTCGAAAGAAGTGTCCTGTCTTAATTAAAAATTGTGACCTATTAAACACACAATAGAATATACAAATGTCAAATGATAACGTACACCTGAAAATTATATAATTGTATTAACCAATGTTACCCCAATAAACTTAATTAAAAAAAATTGTGACCTATTGTTTCACTGGGCAGAATTATTTTCTCTTTTTAAATGTCATTACATGGTACTCCCACAAATTTAAGCTTCTCTACAATAGACAAAATATCTTTTTTTAAAAATAAGAGGCATTTTATAAATTAAATAAAATGTGAAGCATTTGGGGGAGAATATAAGAAGTCTTTGTTGCCTTAATTTTGGTTTGCTTCCATCTGAAAATAAGACATAGAGCAGAAAAGGTAAGAAAAATTAACATATTTCAACAAGTCTAGAGAGTAATGATGACAAATTTGTTCATGACAAAATTGCTCATGAATGCATTACAGGAAGGAAAAAGGCTTTTCTCTTAGAAGTTATAATATTGTAAAAATAGAACTACATTTCATATAGACCAAAACCCTAGTATAAATATAGCAAATTGTCATGACTTCAATCAAACAGAGGAAGTAACAAGCAATTATGTCGTTTGGTTAAATCAGTGTATTCGTGAATGATCAGCAGTTCAAACCATCTTCATCTGTAGGGAGCCTCGCCACTTGATGTGTGCTCAGTCTTTGGGTAGTATAATTTTCTCTCTGTTATGTTCACCTAATGATAGATGGTATAGCTAATGCGTGGCACCAGAAAACTTTGTTTTGGGTAGGTTATTATTATTATCATCATCATTATTATTATTATTATTATTTTGAGTAATTTGAGAGAAAGCAATATAAGCAAACTTTTAACTTAGTCTCCAAAAGGTAAAACTAAGAAAGATTATTAAATAGAGATTTTTATGTTGCTCTTTAGCTCCATCTTCCAATATATAAGAAGAAGTGAGCATGAAATGCTCTTTTGGGGGATTTAAGTTATATGAAAAGAAAAAGGCATAATCCTGCTTTGGTCTCTTTAGGAGCCAGGAGACCAAAGTTCTAATCTCAACTGTTTTACTAATTAGTTGTGTGGTCTTTGATGTCTGATGAAACCCCTCTGGGCCTCAGTTCCCTCATTTATAATACAAAGAATTTCTCTAGATTAGTATTTCCTAAATTGTGTTCTTTAGAACACTAATGTTTCCTAAAACAACTATTTTATAGTTTAGGAGCTGAAAGTAATTTAAAATCCAGTTTACCTGGCCTAAATAATGAAGTGGGGCTCTTATTTTATTTACCAAGAAGTTCTGAAATATTCAGCAGCCTGAGGAAATCAAGGATTTTGTGTCACTCTGTCTCTTTTCTATGGCACCCTCACCATGTTAGCTCAAATTCCTTGATGGGGAGAAAATGCTGGTGGCAGTTCCAGGCATCACTTGCAGTTATGACAACAACATGGATAAAGCAGGATGCTTTCAATCTGAGTGTCTCTTTTTATCGTTAAGAAACATCTTTCCCAGGTGTCAGCTAGAAATTTCCACTCCTGTCTCAATGGCCAGCACTGTTTTATGTGCCCAAACCCAAACTAATCACTAGCAAGTGGAATGGGACCATGACTGGTTCGAACCAATCATGATTTCTCCTTTTGGATGGGGATGAGGCCCATCTCCTCTAAAGTACAGAACAGTAGTGGGGGGCAGATACTAGAACAAAATTAAAGATCCGCTAGAAAGGAGGAAGACATTGGCAAATGGTCATTGGGTGGGCAACAGTCATGAATTATTCTAGCTGGTTAAGTTTGAGCTTTGCTGGCTTAAATAAACCTAAACTGATTCCTTTATGAGAAGACTTTGAGAACCTTTACTATGTTAATATGCATGACCTCTATGAGAGAGATAGAGTGTTCAACAATTTTCAAACTTGACCTCAGACAATTTTTTGTTATTTTCCCCCCACAGAACACCTGTTAATATTTCTAGTCCACCAGAGTTCCTCAAAATACATTCTAGGAAATGCTCAAAGTGAACACTAAGATCCCTTCTAATTATAGTATTCTGTGTTTACCGATAATACTTGATTTAGATTTGTTGAGATGCAAGAAATCTGTAAATATAGCTATTGTATTGGTTAGGGTCTCTGTAGAACTCAAGCTGGGCCATTTGAGAAGATTTAATAAGTGAACTAGTTACAAAGCTTTGTGGGAACCAAAAAAGACAGTGCAGGATCCCTCTAGGCTTGATGAAGTGAAGGAAGTACATAAATTCCAGAACCAGAGACAGAGAGAACTGACGGACAGAAGCTGTGACCTCAGGTCAGGAAACACAATTAGTTCCTTGAAACCTTGCACACACATTTTCTGCTCACCTGCTGGTATGCCACATTTCCTAACTGGAAGCCACAGAGAGGGCAAGGGAGCCCTCTTGACATAGCCCAAAGTGCCAGTGTTCTAGGGTACCCAGCAGGTAGAAAAGGGTGGAAAGTATGGAGGGGCAACTGAAAGGTATTGAGTACAGCTATCTAACATGTCATTTCTTCTTAAATCCCCTGGAATCATCCTAATATGGCATTAAAACCAGACAGACCCATGTCAGCATCTGGGCTCTCTCCTTAATTGGTTAAATAATCTTGGTCGCCTCCTAAGCCATTTCATAGAGTCGAGAGCATTTGTCATGTGCCAAATGTGTATTATAATATCTGCTTTGCAAGATTGTTATGATGCTTAAATTAGATACCCATAAAAATTGTCTGGCTCATAGTAGGTCCTCTATAAATGTTGTTTTGTTTTTCTGTCTTCTCTCTGCTACTTGCTAAATATAAATTGAGAAACATGGGCTAGGCACTATGTAAGTTGGATGTTCTTTGTCCATAGAATGTGTTCGGCCTCTGTAACTGGGGTATAGTTCTACACCTTGTAGGACTAGAAGACTCATAAGGTCCTCTGTCTCCAGAAAAATATAATATTTCTAAATATTATTTCTAATTCAGCTTTAATGAAAATATTTTTACTTCAGCTAGATTTGAAAAAAAAAAATTGGTTTGTGCTACGTTAGGGCACCCCAACCTGTTGGAACCACTCAGGGAGCTTTAAAAAAAATGCAGATCCAAAGCTTCACTTTTAGGTCTGCTGAGACTAATCTTTGAGGATAAGCCTGAGAATCCCTGTTTTATGAAATCCTAGGTTTAATTAGCTGCGATAAGCACCATCTATGAAGTAAAGCTATTTTTTCCCTCTGCATTGTTTTCAGAATATGAACGACTTGGTGAATGATTTCTGTCTTAGAGCTGCTACAAAACTATAAATGATGTGCTTCACCTTGGTGTCTTTACTCTCTTGTAAATCAGGACATTTGGCTCATTTCCATTCTTCTAACTCTTTTACTTCCCTTCTCTCCCCAAACAATTCTATCCTGACATCATTAGATAGACTATAACAAAGTAGGTGTCCATAGTGGTGCTGGTGGGGAAGTTATGGAGGCCCAGAGAGGGGTTGCTGAGCCCCAGCCCTGTGAGGAGTCAGCGTTCCTAGAAGGACTGCCCAGCATGTGGTGTCCAAGTCTGAGTGGGGTGCAGGGTCACCATGAGCAGTGTGTGTATTAATGTGCAGATAGGGCTTCTATACAGTGGGGCAACCTGTGTGGGGTCAGAGCCCAAGCTTGGTGAGGACAGCATCCACGTGGCAAGATGGGAGCACAGTGTGAGAAGTCAGAACTTGAGCAGCAAGAGGAAGATATCCTTGAGGAGAATGGGATGACAGCAGAGATAGAAGACTGCTTACATAGAGAACTTTGAGCAAATAGATAAATATTTAAGGATAATGAAAGCCAGGTTTCTCAGAAAGCATAGTTACAAATACAGAAAGGAAGAAGACTAGAATAAACTCAAGGTTTTCAATAGACAGAGTTCAATACACACAAACACACACATAAACACGTATATACTTATATGTATAAATACATTTCATGGTTCTATCTACTGAGATGACTTAAACAGTGATATCCCCAAAGCAATGAGAACACCTAGCCCTTGAGTCTTGGCTTTTAAAAAAATATTTCCCAGTAAATGAAACCAGAGATCCTTGGAGAAATGGCTGATTATAGGGCCAGGGCAGGAAAAATTTAAGATAAGCCTAGAATATGCTTGTACCAGAAAGCAAGAAAGTGCTCAAAGACTGAGGACAAGAAGGACACAAAAGCCTGTTTCCACAATTTGATCATCAAATTAACAACAGATTAATTTGATAGCAACAAGTTATAACCTAGTGAATAATATAGGATAGTAACAGATTGTAACCCACTGAATAACAGAGGAAAACATGAGTCCATGCAGACATAAGTAAATACATGAATAACTTGAAAGTATGATGAGAAACAGGATAGCTACATAGTTTTAAAGCATTTCTCCACAAAATATTATCTTAGAAAGGAGAGAAGAGTAACTGTTACATAGAGAAGTCTGGCAGACACCGCCTTAATCAAGTGATCAAAGTGAACATCATCAATAATGAGATAAATAAAATACAATGTGATAAAACAACACTTCTACAATAGTCCTGTCAAAATTGTGTAACCTGAATCTAATCATAAGAAAACATCAGACAAAGCCAGACTTAGAGACAGACTACAAAATAATGCCTATACCCTTCAAAAATGTCCAGGTCATGAAAGTGAAGGAAAGATTGAGGAACTGTGCCAAAATATATAAGACTAAAATGTGATTCTGAACTAGATCCTCTAGGACAATTGGAGAAACTTGAACAGAGTCTGAGAACTGTCAGTAGAAATATATTAATGTTAATCTGATTTTGATGGTTGCATTGTAGTTATAAAGGGGACTGTTCCCGTTTGTAGAAAATATACACTCACGTATTTGGGGTGTCATGGAGCATCATGTCAACTTACTTTCAAATATTTCAGAAGGAAAAATGCTTTGTTCTCTTTACGACTTGCAGTAATTTTGTGATTGTTAAAAAAAGTTATCAAGAGAAAAAAATCAGCACAGCTAGATCTGACCTCTGTAACAAATTACAAACTAATAATTTGAGTGTATATGGTAGAGTGTGTGTGTGTGTGTGGGGAGTATTATTTTAGAATTAAGTTATTTAGATCCAAACAATCAGAAATGTCACAAATAAATATCAGAGTTTGTTCTACTTTAAATAAACTGATGGGAAGGGGGAAAAGGATATGCCACATGTCACTTTCACATGTGAAAGTAGGAATACCACCACTAGAACTTGGAATACCACCATTAGAAAAAGAAATATATGTATGTTCTGCTCTTGGTTAAATAATTTTTAAAAAGTATCTATTAGGTCAGTAGTAAATTAAACTCATTATTTTTCTTTTGTACGCTTTTGTAATAAAGTGTCATTAAAAAAAAAAAAGTCACCAGGTCAGCTTGCGTGATTTAGCAAGAAAATCTAAGAAAATTGAATCTTTGGGCCTACCTTGAACTCACACTTGTCTTAGGGTGGTCATGCTCATCTGACTGATTAGTTATTATGTATCACTTCTCCCTGACAGTGTACCTGCTGGTTACATCTTCAAGTCCATCTTGAAAGTAAGCTCCCAGGACTAGAGACCTTCTTTAAGTCCTTTTCATCCCAAAGTTCTTTATTTGGAAACCAAAAGAAAAGATTAAAACAAAAATTTTAAATAGTTTCACTAGTTCCATCTAAAAACTGTTCCTTCACAGTAAGATGTTAGTTAGTCATGCAGACTTAATCCCAAGGTTTAGTAGACTCTTCCTGCTCTGAAGTAGTGTCAGGCATAAGAGGTTATTTACTTATTTTTTAAACTACGCAGCTTTATGTCCATGGTTTGGTCCTCATTTTGCTGCTTTTAATCTGGGGCAGATTGACGAGGCAGGACACCATCTTGCATTGCGCTCAAAGTATGTTTTTTCTGTCACAGTAATCGGGCTTCTTCCCATAGGCTGTCCACGGAAGTGATGATGTGATTGCTTTGAAATTATATTTTCTATTGCAGGGAGCACTACACAATGCTCTCTGGCATCTGAGCATACTCTTCTTTTAATTTTGAATGGTGTGCATTTTCCTTCTGCTTTATTTTTGCTTCTGAGTACAACTGTGTGATATAGTTCATGCAGCTCTTAGAACGGGTAGCTAAGGAAAACCATTTCAAAGATGAAAATTTATTTGAACAGCATTGCACCTCTTTATTTGAAACACTGATTGCACATGATATTTTTAGGTCCATGTGTTATTTCTTAAAAAATTGAATCTGAATTTCATTGATGCCTATAAATTATCTAAATGCATTGTTATAGTTTAATTTTGAAAAAATCTTGTTACATAAAGAATACGCTCATAAACCTGACATAAACATATAGATATTTTTGCTATAAGATAACACATGTGTTGCTAAACAAAAACCGCATTGCCTTCAGCAAAATTTTATACTATATGTCACAGGGCTTATGGGTAAAATAGTGTTGCTGCTGACCATTCAAAGCCTATGCAAATCTACACAGACTGTAGTGGCTCCAGAGAGTGAGTATCTTTTAAGTGAGCACAACAGAGTTGAAATGCTGTATTTGAGGGCACTGAGGGAAGGGGGATGGAAGTGGATATCAGAGCCCAGGAGAAAGTGAACCTCCTTGAGCTGTGGCAAGCCCCTGGGGATAGACCTTTCTGGGGAGAGAGTCCTGAGTGCAGGTACTCACTTTAAACTTTCTTAAGGTGTAACTGCAAGGACATCTGCTTGTTCAGCAGCTTAGAGCTTTTCTTTTCCTGCTAAAGGTTGTAATTTTACTGCTTTAGTTCCCCTTTCCTAGGAAAATCGGCATAGGAAGCAACACATTTACACATTATAGTGACATCATTTATACATTATATTGACATCCTTCTACACATTATATTTACACATTATATTTACACATTATATTGACATATGAAGAGACTGATGTTATACAAACATGGGTTGCAATACAACAGACTGTATGTAGCTTACACATTTTCCCCTCCCGCCCCCAGTTCTCACACAGTCTGATCCCTTGTACCCCTTTCCATGCTAGTACAGCTATTCTTTCTTTCAATGTCACACCCTATTAGGTCAAAACAAAAAAGGCCGAGGTATTGTAAAGACACACTTCTGACAAAAGCCTCAACAAAACTGACAGAAACTAGTGGCAAAGCTTACTGCATTTCTTGGAACTCTTAGCAGATAGAATAAATTAATTTGAATGGAGGAAACAAAATGGTTGGAAGGTATAAGGCTCTTGCCTTATTATAATTCTAGCTTCTGTGTACTAGATCTTTGTCAGGAATTCTCTCTCTCTTTCTTTCTCTCTTTCCTTTTAAACTCTTCATTTTCTTTACATATTTTGCTTGAGAAATTGCAATGAAGTCATTCAAAAAATTGGAAACATTTCTGCTTGAGTTAGTTAAGTCTTGTATTCATTTATTCAATACAAATTTATCAAACTCCATTATGCCAAGTCCTATGCTAGAGTCTGGGGATACACATAAAGTAAATCCAATTATTTACCACCTGAAAGAGCATCATGGTAGCTAAATCAACACACCAAAAATAACAATATGGTGTGGAAGTGCTTCATTGATGAAGATGTTTATAGGCTACTCTGGAGCACAGGAAGGACATATAGTCCAGAGTTGTGCCTGTATGTGTCACTGAGGACTCAGGGATAGCTTCCCAAAGGGGCTTACCTTCGGCTACAAGAATTTGAAAGCTACTTTTTATTTTTTTTAAGATGAAGTTCCTTAACTTCAACAAGATGATTTAGACAATTGACTTTCTAGTGCTAAAAATCAAACTTTGATTTTTTACCCTCTCTCTTAAAGGCAATAAATTAATGAATCTCATTTTTCAAATCTCAGGTCACATGGTTGACTTACTTTGGCTATTTTTCTCTTGGGATGATGTTTCTTCATTATTTGACCTTGATTTGTAACTTTCTAGAGTGTGTTCAGAAATTTCATTTTCTGCAAATAAAGAAAACTAAGTTATTAATTTCAGGTGCCATGAACATCACCTATATGTAGATATGTATGTTTGAATAAGATTATACCTCTGCTTTTATATAATAGTGGACTTATCATTCCCCCACCCATACCTCATGTCCTTACTCATTCAACGAATCATTTTTTATTTTTTTGCCTTGAATCCTACAAACACTGTGCGAGGCAGTATAAGAGTTGCAGAAGTCAAATGATGGCAGATTAGAATTAAATATTGTCCTTTGGGAAAGAATGATTTCAGTAGCCCTTAAAGAATTCTGGGGGTGAAGCATTAATGGGAAATTTAGGAACAATACAATGGCATTTGTCTATTGTGCAGGTAGAGTTGAAAAGGCAGATCTTGTTTCTCAGTCTACTTATCATGAGAATTTTAGTCCATCCGAAAGCCAGAGAGACTGATATTAAACTCAGAGAAGTGGTACTTTTAAAAGGATTGTAGCTATTCAAAGATGTAGTATTTTGCTTTGAGATATAATGGGTTCTCCGTCACTGAAGGTGTTCGAATCATATGTGGCTAAATCAGCACTGTCCAATAGCACTATAATGTAAGTCACACTTACATTATGAATAAACTTACATTGAATGAATAAATGAGCTCTTTACTGTGTATCTTTTTATGAGTAGAAGCTTCTGTAATTTAATTCTAATTCCTGGAGCTACTCTAGTTTCTCTTGGTTATGCACTCTTTGACTATAATTCCTGGAGATTCACAACCCGTGTTTACTGCAAAACAAACATTTGCTTATTTGAGTGACAACACCTGTCAAATAAATTGTGCAGCATGGAGCAGAAAAACTTTAATTGACAGAATTTTCTTGTTTGCCAGCCTATTGTTTCAGCATCTCAGTCTCCATTAGGTGCTCTGCCCACTCACCTTTTTTCCATATCACATGTGCTTTCCGAAGCTTCATTATAAAGAGCTGGACGATAATAAAGAGTATGAAAATGAGAAAGGACACAAGAGTGAGGAGCAGTATGCCACTTTTCTTCTTCATCAATCCTGTATACTGAGAATTTGCTCCTAGAAGGAAAATAAAAGGATTTTAGACAGTTTGAGGGTTTGTTTAGGTCACTGAGGAGAATACACAATACTTCTAAAATGTAGTATAGGCTAATAGACAGCTCAGATGAAGAGACAAAGAAGAGCTTTACCCTGATGGTAAAGAGGTTCATACTATTTATTCTCCGAAAACAAGAATACAAATAAAGCAATTTTGTGGGATGATTTTAAAAAGGTTTTTAAGTTACATAGATATTAAACTAGTTATTTTTCATTTCTGGAGAAAACGTGAGAATATTGACTTAAATTATAGTCTGAGGATTCAAATTGATTTTTTTTTTTTTTTTTTTAGCAAAGTGTAGTTTAGGTAGTAAAAGAGGGTGTTAGGGAATTTGAAAAACTATGCGAATAAAATGAATATTTATTATTCTTGGCTAGCTTAAATGTGGTCCTACATGAAGGCATTTGGAGATAAACTGAATGACCCCTTACATGTAGCAAACCTAGAGCCCAGAATTCTAGGTTTAGAAAGACCTAGAATTCTGGGCTCTAGGTTTGCTAAATGTACTGGTCCCCTCATCTCAACCAAGAAGCAATTAAGTAGTATCAGCTATGTGTAGAACATTGTGCTTGGAGCTGCATGAGACACAATCCTTATGATTTAGGTGATAGTTGTCTATATATGTAAACAAATAGATTAATAAAAAACAAACAGAAGGAAGCTATCTATGCCAAATTTTAGATCTACATGTGTTAATATAATAATGTGTTCAGGGATTCAGAGGCAGGAGTGGCCCCCAAGTTTGTCAGGAAATTTTTCAATGAAGATATTGACTTGAAAGAGGTGTAGGGAGAGGAGTGATGAGGCCTTTCCTTTCATCAGAGCTGGTTAGAGTAAACGAGGGCAGGGTAATCAAAATGAGATGTTTTCAGGAAAAAAAATGTGCATTCTTGTCAGGACTTTACAGAGACAGAACTGCATAGGGAGGTGGTAAAATACACCTTATGGAGGATTTAAGGCTTATGCTCTACATTGTAGACTATGGGAAGTCACCAAGATTTTCTGAACACAGGTGTAAAAAGTTCAAAGGGATGTTTTGATAGTTAAGTGCTAAAATGGATTATAAAAGAAGACACTGAAGTTATGCAAAAGGTCATGAAGGTCTGCATCAGAGTGGTGGCACCTGAAAGAGAAGACTCAAAAGTCCTTGGAAACTGACTGAATTTATATGTAGTATAGGCTAATAGACACACACACACATGCATGCACACACACACATGTACACACACATACACATGCACACATAGTAATGAAGGACGACACCAAGGTTTGGGTCTCCGTGATGCTTTAAATAAGCTGTGGGTAAAGATGCTGTTCAGTTTTTAGTGATGTTGAGTTTGAGGATATAGCAGAAGAATCAACTAGAGATATGTAGGAAATGGTATGAAACAGGGACTGATGCTCAGGAGAATGTTCTGGAAATACAGGTATAGAAATCTCCTGCTGGTAGCAACAGGAACAGTTTTTGGAATGGGTAAATTCTTTAAGAATTGTGGAAAGAACCAAGGATGAGGAAGGAAAATCAGAAGCATATCTACATATAAGAAGGAAGAGGAGGAAGGGAAGCTAGTTAATGGACACAGAGAAGGAGTAGTTAGTAAAAAGTAACAGGACCAAGCAGAGTATGTCAAATAAGCCAGGGAGGCAACTAAGTCAAGGAGCACGGGAGTGATTAACCAATAGAAAGAACAAGAAAAATGAAGATGGAAAAACATCTTTAGATTTATTGATTAAGAGGTTAAGATGTCAAGTGTTCATTCTAAATGCGGTGGGGGACACTTACCAGTGGTCAAGTCAGGGTCTTGAGTGGTTTGTTCTTCCTCTTCCATCTCTGATGTACTAGAATCTTCTATTACTGTGACTAAGGTGAATGAAACACATGAAATATACATATGACTATATATGTATAGTGTGTATATATACACATAGTCACCCCAAAGCAGCTTTGGAAACCAAATGAAGTGATCCTCATCAAAAACCAACAATGAGGTCATTTTAAAACTACTGACTTGGCCAGGGTTGCAAATGGCCAGGGTCAATTTGCCTCATTTTTTTTAAAGGTAAGCGTTTATTGAACATTTAATTTGTGCCAGGCCTTAAACTGAGTATTTGGTTTATATAATTCCTCATCACAGGTCTGAGCAAACAGAGTTTTGAATAAGTAAATAAATTTTCTAAAGCCCTGCAGCAAGTAAGTGGCAGAGCCAATATTGAAATTCAGAACCCCAAATTAAAACCATTATTGTATACTTCCTTCCTGAATCAGGCCTATTAGTGAGAAGGTCCTTAAGATGCTTCAAGATAGCAATTGAACAGTGGAGAGTTTTATGGATGGAAAACCTACAGCCCCAAATGCCCAAAGCAATGGTTTTTATGTTGAAAAGTAGGCTTAGTTGTTATTCAAAACTGTGCATGTCTCCACATCAACCCTTGCCACAGAAGTGGGATGTACTATGATGCTTTTGCTAGGTAAAAGAAATTATAAAAATAAGAGGTCTCTTTTTCTGATTTTGCTGTTTATCCTCCCTATTTTCTGTTTTCATTGTTTTTGTTGCGGTCTCTTGCTTTTTAGCCCGATGAACAGTGCCACTGTGTGGATCCTGAGGGGAATGAAATCACCCATTCTTCTACTGAAAATGGCTACTATTAACAGTATAAGATTGTAGAAATTGAAAGCTGAAAGGAAGTTTAAAAATCATATTTTAAAAATCTTACATTATATTTTAAAATGTAGGGCAGAAAATTGAGTTATTTAGTAGTGACAAAAGCCAATTTAAAGACAAATAGATTCTAAATGTGTAAAAATATTGGATTATTAAAGCAAGTAATGTGGCTGTTTCACTTCAATTTCAATTTTCATTGTCCTTTAAAAAACTGTATGGCACATATTGTATTTATCAGCATTTAAAGCCCCAAACACTTACTTTTAAATATTACTTAAGATAAAAAAAATTGTTAAATGCGATCTAATACTCAGAACTATAAATATAATGATATGAAAGCACTATTCCACCAAATTAAATTGTTATAGAGACACTATATGAAATAGAAAGAAGACATGTAGGAATTTATGAAAGCACCATAGCAACTGCATGCATTCATCCATTCACTCATCTATACTGCATTTTCTGAGTACCAGCTGAGTACCAGATACTATGCTAGCTAAAAGATAAATTAAATATATGATCATTGTTCAGAGTTAACCATCTAGTGGTTCACTGTGTAAAAAACTGGAATTATAATTTAGGCTTTCTAAACGCTTCTGCATTTATATTTCAAAAACTATCTGAATTCTTGTCGACGAAGTAACTGATGAGCCTTCAAAGAGGATTTTGTTATTCAATGACAAAGAACACCAAATCTCCAGATTCTGCTTCTTTGCTTTCTGTTGATACCAAGTCTTTATTTTGTGTTTGTTCTGTTCTAAACTGAAAAACAAAGAAACGATTCTTTCTATAAATGAATTCAACCTTGCCCTTTACTATAGTGAAAATTCAAATGTCACAATTGTGTGTGTCGTGTGTGTGTGTGTGTGTGTGTAAGAGAGAGAGAGAGAGAGAGAGAGAGAGAACCTAACAAGGCAATAGTTACCCTGAAGCCCATCCCACAGAGTGAACACTCCTGATATGGCACTTCTCTAGGTCATCACAAAGCTAGAATCATATGGAGAGGGTCCTGTATGGTCTTGTTACAAAGTCGAAGAAAAAATGTAAAACTTAGAAATGAATAATCGACTTCCTAAAGAGTCATAATTTTTTTTGTTTGTTTGTTTTGTTTTAACGATTTCGACACTTACCAGTACTGGTGGGCTGCTGAGGGTCTTGTGAGGATGAAGAGCTTTTCTCCAGGGCATCTGAAGCTGTCTCTTGATCAGTAACTAGGAAAGAAGAAAAACAAAATTCTACAACTACAGAGAACAATTTTACCCACATTGTACTCAGTACAATAGGCTGGAGAATGTATTTGGCTGCTACCTGCTTGTGGAGGTTTTGCAGAAACCTCAGAACTATGAGTTCTGCGGCTCTTGTGCTGTTTCATGAATCTGTATCCTGCTGATTGTCCATCTGCTAAGCTGCCTGGCTTAGAAATACAGCACGCTGGACCTCTGAAGAGTGGTGCATTTGGCAGTGATAAGCAAAGCGTATTCGCTATCTCTATCTCTATCCATCTACCTGTCAATCCCTCTTTCTATGTACCCTTTTACATATAGGCCTACTTATTTGTTAGGCAGCTTTGCAGTCAGGCTCCAAGAAGGACAATATATTGCATGAGATTGAAAGTAGTAGTTATGAGAACCTAATTGTTTTCTGTTAAGCCAGACAGTGAGGAGATTTTCAAGATATAAAAGAATGCCATTTTTTTCTCACATTTTTTAGTGTTGCAAAATACAGCTATTTTTCCATAAAAATATGCCATTTCTATTAGTATGTAGTACATTATTTTTAAATAAAAAACATTTAAAGTTTTTTCAGTTTTAATTTCTAATAGATAAATTTCAATAACTTTATTTCACATAAGTAAAAGTTCTTTGGGGTTTTTAATTACTCGTATGTTTGTAGAGAGGCCTTGAAATCTAAAAGTTTGCAAACTGTGGCTCCACTTTTTGTTTTTATCCCATCTTGCACTAAATTATAGGAAAACAATAATCCTCATTTGGAATACTAAAAAGATAAATCACTTTGAAGACAGTCTCATCTATCCCTGCTCTTCTGTTCTCATCCAAGCACCACTGTGGGTTTTTCTTAGGATGGCACGTTTCTTTTCCTAGATGCTATGCGCGCCTGGTCCTCATTTCTCCCCTGTTCCACTGTGCAGAGTGTAAAGATGAAAGGGGTCAGAATGCTCATTCGTAAAAGTGTTTTAAAGCATCCTCAGCGAGCAAAATTTTTAAATCATTTGATGAAGAAAATATTTGTAATATCTGTGTATCAATGAAGTAGCTTGCCAAAGAGAAGTCATAACTAAATGGAAGCCACCAACAGCTGATACTGGGGTTGGTCTTCAAATACTAATTGGAGATCCGGCAGTAGGTGCTAAATAATCGATGTCATAAATAAAAATAAAGTTTTAACCTATTATTATTATTAGAAATATTTTATGACTATGATTTTGAGTCATATAGGACGATAGCTAGAAAGGAGAAATCGATTCCCTCTGCAGTAGTAATGATTTGTAGGTTGTTTGAACAATTGCTGAAAAGAAAAAAATTTTTTTCAATATTGTTTTTTTTTTTTAAAATTTAAGATTCTGAATGTCTTTCAGAAGCATTAGATAAATAAGGTCTAATTTTCTCTTTGGTGATCCTCCTACATCCCCCGGATGCCCTGTGCTCCCATTCCACTGATGAGGGCGGAGGCTGGAGAGGGGATGGATCATAACGAGGCAAGAATATTTGTGTCAGATTATTGTGGGTTCTTGAGTCTTCTAAATGCAGCTGCTTCAAAAACTACTTTTGGTTTGATGAGAAAGTGACTGGTGTGGTTCATGCTGCTTCTTATTGGATGCCTCTTGGCTCAAAAAGTTTTATATAGTTTTAAAATTGTTTCTTTAACTTATAGTGAAGGAATTAGAGAACAGAGATTCTGTAAATGGACGCAACTCCTCTTCACATTTAATATTTGATGTTTTGTTTATTATTATTATGTTTTATTCAGAATATTAACATGATTAGACTAAAATATTTAAAACAGTTATAACAAAATAAATCTAAAGAGCAATCATGACAATCTGGCTGTATGAGTGCTTTATATTAACATAAAACGATATAGACAAGTTTATATTTATTTCAGTTAATATTATGTCCTTTGGGGTCAAATATAAAGATACTTCATATAATCTTTCCAAAAACATGACTGCAATAAAATGATGTAAGTTCAAGTTATACTAGCTGTCACTATAAAAAAACAAGCATGACACTGCCTATGACACTGTGCTAGGCTTTTGGCACAACTGGGGTCCTTCCAAATATTGAAACAGTTAGATCCCTCTCGCCCAGCTGGAGACATTTCAACCATTAAAAGAGTTTGCTATAAGGAGAGCTTTGTTGACAGTAATCTCACTCTGAAAGACTTTTCCCATTCCATTTAATTTTGTTTGATAGTGTAATACTAAGGTAAATTAAACATGATTATAGACATAATCATTAGTTCTTCTTACCCAAATCTTCGAACTGAAAAGATGCTACCAGTTTTCTTCCTTGCAGGCCTTTGTGTCGAATAATGCAGTCCACTGATGAGTTTTTGCCATATGCATGGACTCTGATTGTGCTGCTGCTATTACATTTCTTGCCATCATTTTCAAATTCATGGTGGGTTTCACCTGTGGAGAAATTTCAAAAGGTGTATGAGCTTGTGGCTATTTAACATTACTAAATGTGTTTGGTTCTCTCAGAAACCAAGGACCTTCACAGCTTGACAAACCTGTTAGATTTCTAACTTCATTCTAATCACAGATACCTGCCTTGTACATACTTGGCCCTAGTTACAAAGGGAAGCAGGCAAACAGAATAAATAGGTTTCTATAAACCCTTCACTACTGAAAAAAAATCCAAAGCTTGTAACAGTTATATAAGAAGGACAGTCTTACATTGTTGTAAAATGCAAAGACTCTGGTTGAATAAACAAGGCAAATTAAAGGAGAGATGTTTAATGCAGTAGAATTCGTTCTGGCCTGGGAATCAGACTTGGGTTTTAGGTTTTTTCTCTCTAGAACTCCATATGACCCTTGGTTTCCTCAACAATAAAGAGTTCCTTCCAGCTCTAAGAATCTATGATTATGTAAAATCAAATATAATGTCTGTTGAAATATAAGCGAACTATGAATAGTTCCCAAGCATGACAATTAATTGTTTGCTTCAATCAAAAGACTTAAAGTTTAGATTCTTTGTTACCATAATATTCTTATCTGTCATTGTGCATATGACACAGTACTACACTATGTAAGAAAGATGATGTATTATGGTAAATGTGTTTTCAATTTTATGCCTACTAAAAAGTTTATGCTCAGGGTATTAGCTCTATTTTACCTTTTATTTTGTGAAATTTTGTCAAATTTTAAGGCACTGTAATAAATATCACATTTTAGATTTCTACCTTGTTTTAAGTAAAACACATATTCATGCTATTTGTGATTAACTGTTCAAGATTAAGGGGTAATATTGATTGTTTATAAGTATAATTTGTCTGAAAAAGAACTAATGAATTATTGAATGGTGTTTTCTGGCAACTCCTGCCACCAGAGGGTGCCAGAACATTTAGAAATCCCTTGAAAATTTAACTGGGAAGGAAAACGAAGGAGGAAAGAAGCATTTTCTTCACTTACCATAGAGTTCTATGTCGTTCTCAAATAGCCAGGTTATCTGCGGAGGGGGCTTGCTTCTCATGGTGGAGCATTTAAGTATAACATGTTCTTCTCCATTGTGCATTCTGACGACTGAAGCTTCCAGGATTGGCTTGAAAGGAGTTGCTAGGAAAAAAAAAAAGATTTTTCTGTGCTTACTTAGCTGGTCTACGATATCTCAGCAAAGCACAGAGCCTAATATCTGCTGGGATCATTGTAAGGTATGGTCTAAATAATGGCCATATTTTTTTTACTTGACCTTTCCAAGAGTACAGTTAAAAGTCTTTTATGTACTTGTAAAGCTACTTTGCCTCTAGTCAGAATGTTTGTTACCCAGAGAGTGATTAGTCTCTGAAAATTCCCAAACTGACTATGTTACAAAAGTAATTCTTTTTTTAAAAAAATTAATTTTTTATGGTGACATTGGTTAATGAAATCCAATAAGTTTCAGCTGTACACTTTAATAGTAAGGCATATATATGTTTATACTGTGTGCTCGCCTCCCATAGTTAGATTTCTTTCTGTCACCACATATTTTATCCCCTTTAACCTGTTCTCCTCTCTCCTCCCCCCATTCCCTACCCTCTGGTAACCACTAGTCCATAGTCCATGTGCATGAGTCTCTGTTTGTTTGTCCTGTTCATTTGTTGCTTTTAGGTTTATGTTTCACATATCAGTGATATCATGTGATTTTCAACTTTTTCTGTCTGGTTTATTTCGCTTAGCATGATTATCTCGATGTCCATCCATGTTGTCGCAAATGGCTGTATTTCATCTCTTCTTATGGCTAATATTCCATTGTATATATGTACCACAGCTTCTTTAGCCAATCATCTAATGTAGGACATTTTGGTTGCTTCCATATCCTGGCCACTGTGAATAATGCTGCTATGAACATCGGTGTACAAATATCTTTGGGGATATGGGTTTTCAAGTCTTTGGGGTAAATACCCAGTAGAGGGATTGCTGGATCATATGGTAGATCAATTCTTAGTTTTCTGAGGAAACTCCATACTGTTTTTCATAGTGGCTGTATCAATTTGCAGTCCCACCAGCAGTATATGAGGGTTCCTTTTTCCTCTGCATCCTCTCCAGCATTTGTTATTACCTGTCCTGTTGATTATAGCTATTCTAACAGGTATGAGATGGTATCTCATTGTGGTTTTGATTTGCATTTTCCTAATAGCTAGCAATGTTGAGCATCTTTTCAAATATTTGTTGGCCATTTGACAAAAGTAATTCTGACATTTGATATATGACACATTTGATTGGTTGAGCACTAGGTGAGAAATAGAGGCCTGAATTCTAATTGTACCTTTGCTACCAACTAGTCATAAGAACTTGGATTCGTTCCCCCATTTCTGGTTTCATCAGCTTCCTTGTCTGTAACATAAAGGAGTTGGTTTATGAGTTGGCTGTTTCAGCTCTAAACTTTCCTGGATATATGACTCACCTCCAGGTCAATTACTTCTGTCCTCTCCTAACATCAAAGATGCATGTGCCTTATAAAAGGCCCATTGGCCTTTTTTTTTTTTCCCCCTACTCCTGTCTTGAAAATACTTTTTAATTAGGCTTACTTCTTTTTCTTTCACATTCTTCTTCACACTTTGGTCCAGACCTACACTCTTCCACATTTATGTACTCATCCACCTGCCATCAAGACACTGTAAATCCAGCTCCAGGTATGTACTAGATGTGTCAGATGCTGCCAATATAGATATGAAAAAGATAAGGTCCTTCAAAGAACTAATAGTCTGATGATAAACTCAGCCCTTAAACTGTTAATTAAAAGGTCATGTGTTAAGTTCGATGATGGAGGTATAGATAGGTTATTAAGAGACCCCAGAAGGCCACAAGCACAGCC